>NC_137686.1:3151117-3431117 GCF_963989245.1 Nansenia antarctica | reverse complement strand
GCTCCAGAAAGGCAGAAAACAACACTTTGATATAACTTGAGAACGAATGCAAAAAACAGTTCACTCTCAGAACAGACCGCTTGGACACTTTCAGAACAGCTCTGTTAATGACTGAAACCAGCTCTTTAAGAGATTGTCAAAAGAGACTCTGAAACGAAACGTTGATAACTTTTGAGCAAAAGGCTGCACACACGTAATTCAAGATACTCTGATTGTCATTTAGAGTTACATTATAGGAGCATTCAGCAACAAGTCAAAATGTGCTCCAGAAAGGCAGAAAACAACACTTTGATATAACTTGAGAACGAATAAAAAAAACAGTCCACTCTCAGAACAGGCCGCTTGGACACTTTCAGAACAGCTCTGTTAATGACTGAAACCAGCTCTTTAAGAGATTGTCAAAAGAGACTCTGAAAACGAAACGTTGATAACTTTTGAGCAAAAGGCTGCACACACGTTATTCAAGTTGCTCTGATTGTCATTTAGAGTTACTTTATAGGAGCATTCAACAACAAGTCAAAATGTGCTCCAGAAAAGCAGAAAACAACACTGATAGAACTTGAGAACGAATGCAAATAACAGTCCACTCTCAGAACAGGCCGCTTGGACAATTTCAGAACAGCTCTGTTAATGACTGAAACCAGCTCTTTAAGAGATTGTCAAAAGAGACTCTGAAAACGAAACGTTGATAACTTTTGAGCAAAAGGCTGCACACACGTTATTCAAGTTGCTCTGATTGTCATTTAGAGTTACATTATAGGAGCATTCAACAACAAGTCAAAATGTGCTCCAGAAAGAACGAAAACAACACTTTGATATAACTTGAGAACGAATGCAAAAAACAGTCCACTCTCAGAACAGGCCGCTTGGACACTTTCAGAACAGCTCTGTTAATGACTGAAATCAGCTCTTTAAGAGATTGTCAAAAGAGACTCTGAAAACGAAACGTTGATAACTTTTGAGCAAAAGGCTGCACACACGTTATTCAAGATACTCTGATTGTCATTTAGAGTTACATTATAGGAGCATTCAACAACAAGTCAAAATCTGCTCCAGAAAGAACGAAAACAACACTGATAGAACTTGAGAACGAATGCAAAAAACAGTCCACTTCCAGAACAGGCCTCTGAGACACTTTCAGAACACCTCTGTTAATGACTGAAATCAGCTCTTTAAGAGATTGTCAAAAGAGACTCTGAAAACGAAACGTTGATAACTTTTGAGCAAAAGGCTGCACACACGTTATTCAAGATACTCTGATTGTCATTTAGAGTTACATTATAGGAGCATTCAACAAGTCAAAATGTGCTCCAGAAAGGCAGAAAACAACACTTTGATATAACTTGAGAACGAATGCAAAAAACAGTCCACTCTCAGAACAGGCCGCTTGAACACTTTCAGAACAGCTCTGTTAAAGACTGAAACCAGCTCTTTAAGAGATTGTCAAAAGAGACTCTGAAAACGAAACGTTGATCACTTTTGAGCAAAAGGCTGCACAAACGTAATTCAAGTTGCTCTGATTGTCATTTAGAGTTACATTATAGGAGCATCCAGCAACAAGTCAAAATGTGCTCCAGAAAGGCAGAAAACAACACTTTGATATAACTTGAGAACGAATGCAAAAAACAGTCCACTCTCAGAACAGGCTGCTTGGACACTTTCAGAACAGCTCTGTTAATGACTGAAATCAGCTCTTTAAGAGATTGTCAAAAGAGACTCTGAAAACGAAACATTGATAACTTTTGAGCAAAAGGCTGCACACACGTAATTCAACATACTCTGATTGTCATTTAGAGTTACATTATAGGAGCATTTAACAACAAGTCAAAATGTGCTCCAGAAAGGCAGAAAACAACACTTTGATAACACAGGTGCTTGTCTATGTTAGTAACACAGTAGCTTGTCTTTGTTAACACAGCTGCTTGTTTATGTTAATAACACAGTAGCTTGTCTTTGTTAACACAGCTGCTTGTTAAAGTTAATAACACAGTAGCTTGTCTATGTTAGTAACACAGTAGCTTGTCTTTGTTAACACAGCTGCTTGTTTATGTTAATAACACAGTAGCTTGTCTTTGTTAACACAGCTGCTTGTTAACACTTAATCAGCCGTGAGGTGTTAAACAGCACCAGTGAGTACAAAAAAAAATCTACCTTTGCACTCGATCAAATTTCAGGACCCTCCTTTCATGACTTTTCCTAGATATGTGCGTTCTAAAACCCAGCATCTTTACATTTTCAAAATCGAGTTAGTATAAAGCGATTTTGCAGTATTTCTGTGTGTGTCTGTGTATTTGCCTTGGGATTCGGCTGCCATCTTTTTCTCCAAGGCTGCAATTCTCTTTTATATCAGCAGAGGTAGCAAGGGCGCACACACTGTGCTCAACCTTCAGGCTTCAGTGCTGAATTAGATACAGTGGATAAGACTGATATTTGTAACATAATGTGTTTATATATAGGCTATATATAGCAATAGTGATACATAAGATATGTATATGTACAGACAGTTATGAAAATGATAAACTGTACAGTATGTCTCCCAATCCCTTCAGATTTGTTGGAGCTGAGGTTTTTTTTTCACCCAAGTTCCATGCAATAGTGATAAGATATGATATGTGTAGCCTATGTACAGTTATGAATGATACACTGCACAGTATGTACCTATCAAGCTGTGTGGTATTACATAGGTACCACAGCAAAGTAGTTCATCAACAAATATTATATAACAAACGGATATTTATAATGCTATAGGCTATATATATATCTATCTACCCTCCCTCCACCCCCACCCAGAGAGCTTTGGACTGTCTGGATATGAACACTTGAACACTTGATCTCTGCACTTTATATTTATATTAATTATGACTCTTGCACTTTGATGTTGGTTTGCACTGTCTTGTCCTGTCTTGCACCTGTCCTGCTGTAAACCGTGCTCCATTGTTCCAAACCAAATTCCTAACATGTTTACATGTCATGGCAATAAAAGTCTTCTGATTCTGATTCTGATTCTGATTCTGATATGAATGTTCAGTTGTGATATGAAGTAGCCAACAATTCTCATGTCGACCATGATAATAATAGGCTACAACAAGGTTGTGCTATGGAGGTATATTGAAAAATATGATGATAAATAGGATGGCAGATTGCAAACATATTCAATGGCATGTAATTAGTAGGCCATTGTTTATCACAGATGAATCCTGACAATTGAATGCCATTGAGATTGAGACGCGGTAGCCTAATAGTGATAATGATTTCTATTTGAGTAGCCTACAGTTATCGTCTCATTAGGACGGCCAATGTAATGCGTTGTTTTTTTGATTTTGCATTCCTTGTTTCGTGGTAAACGAATCTCTTTCTGATCAACAACTCGTTTCTAAGTTACAAAGTTCTGAGTTACAATCACTTGATGTTGATGGGGGAGGGTTGAATGGCTCTCGATCGTTTCCGATCAATGAACAAAGAGATCAGGTTTCCCCCGCGGTGTATTTCTCTTGCGTGATATAGTGAAGACAGACAGGAAAGTAAGGAGAAGAAGGGAGAGAGTATATTGACAATTGATAATAAGATATTGATAATGTATTTCGCTGTCGTCCAAAATCGTTTGAAATTACGTGTTTGTGCATTGAATGACACTATGTACAGCGCTGTCAATTTTCAAATAATGCAATAGGCTATATATATGAAGGTTCAGTTGTGATATGAAGTAGCCAACAATTCTCATGTCGACCATGACAATAATAGGCTACAACAAGGTTGTGCTATGGAGGTATATTGAAAAATATGATGATAAATAGGATGGCAGATTGCAAACATATTCAATGGCATGTAATTAGTAGGCCATTGATCACAGATGAATCCTGACAATTGAATGCCATTGAGATTGAGACGCGGTAGCCTAATAGTGATAATGACTTCTATTTGAGTAGCCTACAGTTATCGTCTCATTAGGACGGCCAATGTAATGCGTTGTTTTTTTGATTTTGCATTCCTTGTTTCGTGGTAAACGAATCTCTTTCTGATCAACAACTCGTTTCTAAGTTACAAAGTTCTGAGTTACAATCACTTGATGTTGATGGGGGAGGGTTGAATTGCTCTCGATCGTTTCCGATCAATGAACAAAGAGATCGGGTTTCCCCCACGGTGTGTTTCTCTTGCGTGATATAGTGAAGACAGACAGGAAAGTAAGGAGAAGAAGGGAGAGAGTATATTGACAATTGATAATAAGATATTGATAATGTATTTCGCTGTCGACCAAAATCGTTTGAAATTATGTGCTTGTGCATTGAATGACACTATGTACAGCGCTGTCAATTTTCAAATAATGCAATAGGCTATATATATGAATGTTCAGTTGTGATATGAAGTAGCCAACAATTCTCATGTCGACCATGATAATAATAGGCTACAACAAGGTACATAGATATACGCAGATTCATATTTGGATAGTTGATTTTGGCACCATTGTATAGTAGCCAATTGCAGAGAGTATACATTATTTTGTTTGTTTACTGCACATTATAAATGAAATGATGTGTATTAATTATTTTGTTTGTTTGAATCCTCACTGTGTTCATGTTATAATGTTTAGTGAACGAACAATTGTTGGGTGTTTGCCACAAATCGGAATTCTCTTGCCGTGAAATGTGTACTCAATAAGACATGCGCTCTGCGCTGCGGGCTACATTTGATTATGTAATCATCAACGATTGATTAGTAGGCCATTGTTTATCAAAGATGAATCCTGACAATTGAATGCCATTTGAGATCGAGACTCGGTAGCCTAATAGTGATAATGAGTTCAATCTGTAAACAGTTATCATCTCAATAGGACGGCCAATGTAATGCGTTGTTTTTTTGATTTTGCATTCCTTGTTTCGTGACAAAATCACTGTATGGGACAACTCGTTTCTAAGTTACAAACTCGTTTCCGATCAATGAACAAAGACATCGGGTTTCCCCCGCGGTGTGTTTCTGTTGCGTGTTCACGCTTCTTGCGTGACATCGCCATCCAGCGATTTTTGTGGGTCAGTACACACACCCCCATTGTGATTAGTGGTCGTGTGATTCCACACCTCGTCGCGCTTTAGTAGGTAAAAAAACGTCGGCGCCTCCAGTGTTAAAGTTAATAACACAGTAGCTTGTCTATGTTAGTAACACAGTAGCTTGTCTTTGTTAACACAGCTGCTTGTTAAAGTTAATAACACAGTAGCTTGTTTATGTTAGTAACACAGTAGCTTGTCTATGTTAACACAGGTGCTTGTTTATGTTAGTAACACAGTAGCTTGTCAATATTAGTAACACAGTAGCATGTCTATGTTAACACAGGTGCTTGTCTATGTTAGTAACACAGTAGCTTGTCTTTGTTAACACAGCTGCTTGTTTATGTTAATAACACAGTAGCTTGTCTACGTTAACACAGCTGCTTGTTAAAGTTAATAACACAGTAGCTTGTCTATGTTAGTAACACAGTAGCTTGTCTTTGTTAACACAGCTGCTTGTTAAAGTTAATAACACAGTAGCTTGTCTATGTTAGTAACACAGTAGCTTGTCTATGTTAACCCAGGTGCTTGTTTATGTTAGTAACACAGTAGCTTGTCAATGTTAACACAGGTGCTTGTTTATGTTAATAACACAGTAGCTTGTCTATGATAGTAACACAGTAGCTTGTCATTGTTAACACAGGTGCTTGTAGTAACACAGTAGCTTGTCTACGTTAACACAGGTGCTTGTTTATGTTAGTAACACAGTAGCTTGTCTATATTAACACAGGTGCTTGTTTATGTTAGTAACACAGTAGCTTGTCCACTGAAAACGAAACGTTGATAACTTTTGAGCAAAAGGCTGCACACACGTTATTCAAGATACTCAGATTGTCATTTAGAGTGACATTATAGGAGCATTCAACAGCAAGTCAAAATGTGCTCCAGAAAGGCAGAAAACAACACTTTGATATAACTTGAGAACGAATGCAAAAAACAGTCCACTCTCAAGACAGGCTGCTTGGACACTTTCAGAACAGCTCTGTTAATGACTGAAATCAGCTCTTTAAGAGATTGTCAAAAGAGACTCTGAAAACGAAACGTTGATCACTTTTGAGCAAAAGGCTGCACACACGTAATTCAACATACTCTGATTGTCATTTAGAGTTACATTATAGGAGCATTTAACAACAAGTCAAAATGTGCTCCAGAAAGGCAGAAAACAACACTTTGATAACACAGGTGCTTGTCTATGTTAGTAACACAGTAGCTTGTCTTTGTTAACACAGCTGCTTGTTTATGTTAATAACACAGTAGCTTGTCTTTGTTAACACAGCTGCTTGTTAAAGTTAATAACACAGTAGCTTGTCTATGTTAGTAACACAGTAGCTTGTCTTTGTTAACACAGCTGCTAGTTTATGTTAATAACACAGTAGCTTGTCTTTGTTAACACAGCTGCTTGTTAAAGTTAATAACACAGTAGCTTGTCTATGTTAGTAACACAGTAGCTTGTCTTTGTTAACACAGCTGCTTGTTAAAGTTAATAACACAGTAGCTTGTTTATGTTAGTAACACAGTAGCTTGTCTATGTTAACACAGGTGCTTGTTTATGTTAGTAACACAGTAGCTTGTCAATATTAGTAACACAGTAGCATGTCTATGTTAACACAGGTGCTTGTCTATGTTAGTAACACAGTAGCTTGTCTTTGTTAACACAGCTGCTTGTTTATGTTAATAACACAGTAGCTTGTCTTTGTTAACACAGCTGCTTGTTAAAGTTAATAACACAGTAGCTTGTCTATGTTAGTAACACAGTAGCTTGTCTTTGTTAACACAGCTGCTTGTTAAAGTTAATAACACAGTAGCTTGTCTATGTTAGTAACACAGTAGCTTGTCTATGTTAACACAGGTGCTTGTTTATGTTAGTAACACAGTAGCTTGTCAATGTTAACACAGGTGCTTGTTTATGTTAATAACACAGTAGCTTGTCTATGATAGTAACACAGTAGCTTGTCATTGTTAACACAGGTGCTTGTAGTAACACAGTAGCTTGTCTACGTTAACACAGGTGCTTGTTTATGTTAGTAACACAGTAGCTTGTCTATATTAACACAGGTGCTTGTTTATGTTAGTAACACAGTAGCTTGTCCACTGAAAACGAAAAGTTGATAATTTCGTATATTTTGGTATCTGTTGCTGCTAAAAATGAAGAAGAGTTCTTGAGCAAATTTAAGACTGTTTATTCAAAAAAGCAGGTTACACAGCATGGTTCTCTCTGCAGCTGGTCATCTGGATTGGTCGCAGGATGTGAAAGAAAAGAGACAGAGTGTGGTTGTCCAAAGGATTTTATCCCTTTGGCGTTATGCAAATCCCTTCATCCCTGAGCCAATCAAACCAGAGATATGGTCTCTAACCAATGATGTCCCCTTCTATGTGTCTGTGTCTCCAGGCTATCCTAAGGACTCTTTTGGTTCCATCTGTGTTAACATCTGTTAATGATCAGTGTGTGTGTGTGTGTGTGTGGTTGCCCACAATGGTCTCAACCCCTATGGGCGCCTTGCTGTCTGCCATAACACCACCCCCCTCGGGCCCTAATGCAATTCACCCTATGGGCGCCTTGCTGTCTGCCATAACACCACCCCCCTCGGGCCCTAATGCAATTATATCTACCAGTGATCCTATTACAGCCACTACAGATGCTTGCCCCACCTTCCCTAGAGCTGGTCAAGAGGAGAGGCCAGAGTGTGTGTGTGTATCTGTGTGTGTCTGTGTGTGTCTGTGTGTGTGTTCGACCATGTGGTCTGTTGTAAAACCCCCAGAGCATGCCTGTATGCCAAATGCCAAACATTTAAATGTAACTGTTACAAAGCCTTATCATACAAATTCATGGTATGTGTGTGTGTTTCAAGTAACCTAAAATACACGACATATTCCCCCCTCGGAACACCCAGAGGGTGTTCCGAAACTAAACGATCACATAAAACAAAACAAAAACACAAACCCCACACACCGCAGAGAAAGAAAAAAATAATAATTATAATAAAAAAAAAAAAATAATAAGAACAACAACAGACAGAAAAACTACATCAACACATAACACAAGAAGCACAATAACACAGACCAACCCAGGACCAGTACTAGGAACCAAAGATAACACATACAAAAATAGAAAACAACCAATAATAAAAAGAATCTTGAAAATAACAATCACAATTAAACCAAACACAGTTCATCATGCATAATACAAAAACTGAGATACAGAAACTTCCAACGACCGATGTGTTCCTCGTCCTCGAAGCGTCAGGGTCAGAGGTTACTAGCACATGACCCCAGTTGGAGAACAGCCTTTACCGCTGTCTCAGATTGATAACACTTTCATAGTCAGGAGCTTCCATTGTCGCGTAACCATTACATCACTCCACAACCGACATCAATCACATGATATAGAAAGAAACAAACAGTAACCGAAGCAACCAATCACAAAACATCACTTAATAAACAAATCATCAAAAGAGGAAACAAAATCAGAAAGCAAAACAGAATCCAGCTTTCGCTCACCAGCTATGTCGGCCAACATTAAAGCATTAACCGGAACATCAGAAATACACTTTCCAAAACATTTGATTAAAATACCAAGTAACATAATACAGATGATAATGACAACAAGAATAATAGCGACGGACCTGATCATATTACCAATACCTGAAAAAGCAGAATCAAAGAAATCTAATGTATTCCAACCTTGTTCTTTATGTAAATCCTCTACACCCTTCTTGTTAGATTCATGAAAATCATACAGAGCGTTACCAGAATCCGAAATATAACTGCAGCATTCACCGCCTATCAATGCACAAGTACCACCCTGACTGGCCAAAATAATGTCCAAAGCCATTCTATTTTGGAGAGCAACATTCTTAGTTTCAGTCAATTCAGTAGCCAGGGCAGATACTACAGCATCCGAAGCATTAATGTGTTTTTCAAGAACGGATGATAGGGCACTTAATTCAGTCTGAGAGTTGTAGACACCATAACTTGGGAATATTAGGCCAAAAAACTTCTGAGCAGTAGATAACTCCCTACGACTACGATGGGTTGCTTGTTTGTGAAGTACAGACATCTCCTCCCGAGTAACTTTCCTAATCAAAGGTATCAGATGAGCCAAATAACAAATACCCTCACTCAAAGCAGGAAGCTTAGAGAATGCATCATTATTACACACAAGAAACACACCCTCCGGGAGTTGAAGCTCCTTACCAGGATACGAGAAAATATGACTAGGGCCTATACAAGACGCGTCCCCTAGCTGACGAATCGCGCTGCCCTTGAGCAGAGATTGAATGTCAATACAGGTTGTAACATTCACGAGAGGCATGACTTTAAGCTGCGTGGTGCCTTTCTGCCGTCTGATAGTATTGGTATCATGTAATTTCATTTGAGGCACCATAGCACAATCAACAACTTTACATTTCAATCCAGAAATAACAACTGAACCTCTCCACCGTGTAGAAGTCACAATCCCAGAACATGACAGATGAGGACTCAATGCAGTACCATTCAATTGAACGAACATAGCTTGGATAATATATATCTTCTTCGGACCTGTTGGTTGTGACAAATGTGTAAGCCTATCAATAATAACCTTCCCCACACCGCTAGGCCTATGGTGTTTGTTAACTGCTGCTGTCAGACGTTCCAACACACCAATATCCACACCTGCATAGGAAGAATTTAAAGGAACCAGAATCGTGCTGGGCTGACAAGAAGAGCTCTGGTTCTTGCCCTGTAAAACAAATTGGGCTAAACCCTGCCAATTATAATGAAACCATTCTGCTTTAGTTAACGGTATGGGGAAAAACATAGGAGCAGACGTACTTACAGGGACCTGTTGACAAATCCAGCAATCAGAATAATTCCTTTTTGAAGCAAAATCTTTCATGATACTAGTGGCAGAATTAGGGTGGGACCGTGTCCCCAGTTGATTAGAATCATACAACAAATAATCGTCAGTAGCGACTACAATCGCCTTCGTAGAAGCATTCACAGCAACTTTTTTAACCTTTCCTGGTAACTCAACTTGAACATATTCATGCACAAATTTCTCACAGTCCAACCAAAAGTGTGGAAAGTCAGGAGTGTTCCTACAAACTTTGTCCTTGAAATTGTTGGATTTATTAGACACCTGTTCACCGATATTACGTCTAGCACACCAATACGAGTTCAACACCTTGTCAACATTAGTTAATGTCACACGAGTTTCTTGCGTGTTGATTGAGTGATGATTAAGTGTAACATATTTAGCATCCAGTAAATACCACTCGTCCGCTTCGGCGGTATAGATCAAACAATCATCAACAGTACAACGTGAATGTGGGCAAACAAAAGCTCTACCTGCTGTGATCATTCTTCTCTGACGTCCAGGCATAACAGTGTGTGAGTGAAGTGTAACATTGTCCAAAGAAGTCAATGGGGTAGGAACACTAAGGGGTATACTAGTCTCTGAAACGGCATGGCTTGAGTTTCCTCCTAATTGGCCTTGGTGTATCACGGGGTCTGTCTGGTTGGGGTGTATCACTGACAGGTCTGTGTCTCTCTTCTTCTTCTTTCGTGTAACGTCAGAGGTCCAACTCGGTGTCGCGAGTCTCTGGTTCTAGGTCGAAGAGGCTGGCTTCTGAGGGTGGTCTATATAAGGGGCAGATGGTGATTATGTGGTCGGCGGTCTGCTCTGGGTCACCGCACTCGCATGCCGCACTGTCCGCCAGGCCCCACGCCTTCATTGATGTTTTAAAGCGACCGACACCAGTTCGTAGACGGTTCATTGTGGTCCATTGCCGGCGTGGTAGGTCGTCTCCTCCAATGGCGCCATCTCCTGGGTCCCAGATGTAGCGGTGGATTCGGGAGGGCCCGGCTGACTCCCACTCCTGCTTCCAAGCTGCTGCCAACCATGCATCTCTGGAGATGTCCTCAGAGGTGGAGTTGAGCATGGCTTGTGCTGCCTTGTTGTAAGGGTGGCGGGTCTTGAGTCGGCTTGGAGGTGCTGGTGTTATGGTGGTGTTGTGCAGGATGTGCCAGTCATGCTTTTGTGCCTTCTTGGCCAGGGCGAGGGTGGCAGCCTCCTGTCGGAGGCCGGCCGGTGCTATTCCCGCGAGGACTGGCAAGAGGGACACAGGGGTAGGCTTCAAGCATCCAGTTATTATTCTCAGGGAGGTATTGATAGCCACGTCGACCTTTCTCGCATGAGGGCTTCTGCTCCAGACTGGGGCGCAGTATTCCGCTGCAGAGAAGACCAGGGCTTGGGTGGATATTCTTAGCGTCTTAGCGGAGGCTCCCCAGGTTGTACCAGCAAGGCGGCGGATCAGCGCGGCCCTGCATGTCACTTTGGCCTTGACTTCTTCCAGGTGTTGCTTGAAGGATAATGTCCGATCCAGGCGCACTCCAAGGTACTTCGGGGCTTGCTGGACCTCCAGACATTTGTTGTCAACACGCACCTCAAGTTCCCTCCTGGCTTCTCTGGTGCTAAGGTGGTATGCCGCTGCGACTGTCTTTCCGACACTGAGTTGTAGACGCCACCTTCGAAGGTATGCTACCAGTGTGCCTATGTCTACGTTAAGACCCTCTTCCATCGCCTTCCACGTTGGTCGGCTCAGCATGATGGCAAGATCGTCTGCGTAGCCATACTTTCTAGATGCTGTATCAGGTAGGTCGTGGATGTAAATGTTGAACAGCATCGGCGAGAGAACAGACCCCTGCGGTACCCCGTTCCTCAGTCTTCTGAGCCTACTGCACTGGCCACTGCTGGTCTGTAAGATGAAGCTGCGGTTGGAAAGTGTCTCCATGATGAACTTCACCATGTGGCGGTCCGGTATTGTCCTCAGCAGCTTCAGGTGAAGTCCCCGGTGCCTCACGGTGTCGTATGCAGCAGTCAGATCCAGGTACACTAGACTGACAGGTCTGTGTCTCTCAATGGTACCTTGGTCCGGGCAGCCGCCCGGGTTGCTGACATCTCCATCTGGAGCATTGTCAGGGTCGGAAGGGGTGACAACAGGGGCAACACCAGGCTTGGTAGAACCCCCAAGAGGGGTGTCGCAGTCACTGGATCCTTCACGATCTCCATTGGCCCACTCATCTCTGGGCTGGACACGGTCTGGGACGAGGCCCCCGGCATCATCTGCATCACGGCGCAGATACTCACCAACATCCTCGTCAGCCCGGATGTCCAAGCTGTGGACATCCTCGTCCCCAGGGGTTTCCTCACCATCCTGCTGGGGTTCTCCCTCATCTTCCTCATTGGGTGCCTTGATGCAGTGATGAACGTGATACCAAGTGGGGGACCCCTTGATTTGGATGGCAGTCCCAGTGCACCGAACGACCTCGTACGGTCCTTCCCGTCGAGCCTCATGCCACTTCCGTCTGTATACCTTCACGTATACTTTGTCACCCGGTTGCAACGCGTCCTTCCTCTCCTGTGCGTTCACCTCCTCTTCACGTTCCTGTTTGTGGAGCACATAAGAAGAGATACTCTTTTGCCGGTTAGTCATGTACTGTACATAGGCTTTCATGTCACTCTCCAGGAGAGCCAAACTTGGCCCTTTCCCACTGGTTCGTGCACAGGGAGCTGTCATTACTCTCCCCATAGCCAGTTCATGGGGAGTCAAGTGCAGCCCTCGAATCTCACTGGAACGACAGGCCATCAATGCAAGAGGGAGTCCTTCCACCCAATTAAGACCTGTATGCTGACAGACCTTAGAAAGACGGTTCTTAAGGACCCCGTTCATCCTCTCTACCATCCCCTGGCTTTGAGGTGAGTAAATACACCCAAATCTCTGCTTGATCCCCAACTTTTGTAGTATAAGCTTTACCGTCTTATCCACAAATTCCTTTCCATTGTCTGACGCTATCCTATCTGGAATTCCAAACCTAGGTATGAATTCCCTGCATAGGAACTTTGCTACAGACTGAGCATCCTTTTTTCGAGTGGGGCACGCTTCTACCCATCTGCTGAACCTGTCCACTACAACTAACATGTACCTGTATCCTGCAACAGGACGAATCATGTCCACATAGTCAATCACCAAATGTTTCATTGGCCCGTTTGGGGTAGGGATATGCCCAGTTCCCACTGGTATTCCCGGTCTGATATTGTTTTTCAAACAGACCACACATTGACCAAGGATATGGTCTATTTGTTCCAACAAATATGGAGCCCAAAAACCATATTCCTTGGTGATCTTGCGTCTTACCTCCCCCCTGGCCACATGTGCTAATCCATGGGCTTCCTGTATCAGCATGCCTATTAAATCTGGGGGTGCCACAACCAGTCCCTCATGATTTCTCCATAGACCTGTGTCATCCTGACTAGCCCCCCTTGTTAACCATAGGTTTTTGTCTAGCGCATTTGCCCCACTATGTAACATCAACAAATCCTCAAGCGTGACCATGCCCTGTAACTGTGCTTCATGTGTGACCAGCAGAACTTTACCTGCTTTGTCTGCTCCTGTAATGGCTTTGGCTGCATCATCTGCAGCCCTGTTACCTTGTGTGACATGTGATGAGTCAGATCTGTGTGCGGCACACTTCACTATGGCTAATTCCCTTGGTTTCATCATGGCTTGTAACAGCTTCATGATTTGGGCGTGGTGTTGAATAGGCGAACCATCAGTTTTCTTAAAACCCCGTCCCTTCCATACAGCTCCATGTAGATGACACACATTATGGGCGTAGGCAGAGTCGGTGTACACTGTCACTCTTCGTCCGGTTCCCAAGTTGCATGCTTCTGTGAGGGCAATCAACTCAGCCAACTGAGCTGAACAAGGCTGAGGAACAGCCTCGGCTTGTTCCACAATGAACTCTGAATTTTGGGATCGGACTATGGCATACCCAGCACGTAAACTTTCTCCTACCCGGTAACAAGATCCATAAGTCCAATACTCAACGTCAGCTTCCTTTAAAGGCAAAGCTAGTAGATCTGCTCTAAGCTTAGAGTACCTCATAGCTTCCTTCACACAATCGTGTGGTTCCCCATCTTCTGGGGTTGGCAAGGTCTCTGCTGGGTTAAGTGTGTTACATCTTAGTAATGTTACATCTTCCCTTTCCAACATCCTGTAATAATTCCTAATCCTAGGCATCGTCAAAGTGTACTTGCCTTGATTCAAGAGATTCCTTAGACTGTGGCAGAGAATGGTAATTGGGTACCCCATTGTTAAGGTTGTTGCCTTCTCGTACATAAGATATGCCCCGGCCATTGCTCTGTAGCATGGCGCGAAACCCATTTCTACCTCTGAATATGCGACAGAGTAATAGGCTATGGGCTGTGGACTAGGTCCAATGCCTGTTGGTTGCGTAAGAACAGCGCAGGCATACTTCCCTTCGGCTGAAGAAGAAACATACAATCCAAATTCTTTGGAATAATCTGGAAGCGCTAAAGCTGGCGCTTCTTGCAATTTGTGTTTAATTGTCTCAAACGCCAAATCAGCTTCCCTTGTCCAAGTAATGCAACATTGGAGGTTATCACTACCTGTTTCCTTAATCATCCCCCTCAATGGAGCGACCAGTCTAGTGTAATCCTCCACCCATGCTGAACTATACCCAGTAATGCCCAAAAACATCATCATTTCCCTAACCGTTCGTGGTTTTAGAGCCTTCTGAATAGCTTCCAAATGTTCATTAGTGACACTGCGATGTCCCTGTGTAATAGATTGTCCTAAGTAAGTTACCTTTTCCTGACAATATTGTAGCTTCTTTTTAGACACCTTGTGTCCCTTCTCCGCCAAAACCTTTAACAGTTTAACGGAATCCCTGTGACATGTTTCTTCATCTGGGGCACAAAGGAGTATGTCATCCATGTACTGAATGGCAGTATTACTTATCGTCTGCCCTAACCCGTCTAAGTCCTCCTTCAAGACCTGATTAAAAACATGAGGACTGTGTTTGTACCCCTGTGGCATTCTGGTATATTGATAATGTTGACCTTTGTAGGTAAACCCAAATAACCCTTGACTTTCTACACTAAGAGTTATAGAAAAGAAAGCCCCGCATAAATCAATCACTGTAAATACTTTGGCTGTAGATGGAATCTGAGTCAACAGCACATGAGGATCAGGAACTTCAGCTGGATAGCTGACAACTACCTCATTCACAGCCCGTAGGTCATGTACCAGACGATATGAACCATCAGGTTTCGTCACTGGCAGAAGAGGTGTGTTACTTAACGGATATTGAGTTATCTTCAGGACTCCTGCCTCTAACAATCCTTTGATCTGTGGCTCAATTCCATCAATTGCTTCCTGTTTCAATGGGTATTGATTTTTCCAAGGGGGTTTTGCACCCGGTATGAGTTCAACTCTCAATGGACGAGCTGATTTCACAAATCCAATGTCTGTACTGTTCTTTGCCCACAGGTCTGCTGGCACATTCTGTATCATTTCTTCTCTGAGGTCTTTTTCAGCTTGTACAGGAAGGATTAGCTGGTTCATTAGCTTCACAGTCTGCGGATGTCCTATTCCTTGAGCAGAGATCATCAGTTTTGTGAACTGTCCATCAATGCTCCTCCAGATAGCAGGGTTTTCTTTTGTCGTTACAAATCTGGCCTTTTCTGAGTCTGCCATCATTGCCCCTAAATGCTTCTGTTCATAGTGTTCAGATATCATAAGTGTCACATGAGGGATGCTACCCTCAATCTTATGCTCCTGATCTAGATAAGTGTCACTGTTTATCTTCATAGCCACTCCCTGAGGGCCTAAGATTATACAACTTGTGCTAAGCTGTACCTGTTTTGGCTGATGCTTCAGCCACTCATCTGGGTTTGCGTCTGCAGCTTCTCTAAAATACTGGAGTGTACAATGCAATGGATCAGTAGGCCTTCTGGCCTCTGACATGTGTGCCAGGATATAATTGTCCCACATCCTTGCTGGTTCCATTAGGTCTGGGCTAAGCCCTCCCACCCAATACACCATAGATGCGTTGTTGTCCATCATGACAGACAGCTGTCTGTTCTCTTGCGGCACTGTCACCTGACAGCCGTCAGGTGTGCATTTCACTGTACAGTTCAATTGGCATAGTGCATCTCTCCCTAGTAGCCCTAATGGCGTGTGTTCTGATACAAGTATTGACAGATCTGCTCTCTGTCCTTTGTACTCTAAGCTTACAAGCTCAGTAGTAGGGATCAGCTGTTTAATTCCCTCGAATCCGATTGTCTTCACATATTTCCCAGACATAGGAAGGTGCGTGGCGTCTTCAGGCTTCAGACAGGTATAGGCTGCTCCACTGTCCACCATCAATTCTAATGGACGTTGGTTGACCGACACCCATATGGTGGGTTCATCTTCAGGCCTGTTTATCACCACCAGCTGGCACCCCCCTCTCGGATCTTCTGGGCACCCCTATAGCCCAGCTGCTGGGCCTCCGTAGGGGTTCACCACTCCTGGAGCCGGTGTAGCAGGGGGCCTATATCCTCCTTTTTGTTTCCCCCCTGCGCCCCCCTGGTTCTTCTTCCAGCAGGTACGGGCTAAGTGTCCATGCTGGTCGCATTTCCAACATGGTCCTAGCATCTTCTTCCCGGCTGCGGTCCATCCCTCTTGTGGTGGTCCTTGGCCAGGCTGGTTGTATGGCTGGTATGGAACCACTTGCACCCCTGGTGGCCCCTGTGGGTATGGATACCCCCCTTGTGGCCCCTGTGGGTATGACTGGGGAGGGACAGTTTGCAGTTGCTGTGGCTGAGCTGGGACCTGTAGGGCTACAGCCTGCACTCTCTCTCTGGTTTTCTTGCCTTCTGTCAATTGTATTTGAGTTAATTTTCTGAGTGACTCTTCGTCTTGTGTCTTCTGTATCTGAATCTTCTTTCTAAATAATTCTACTTGGTGTGCTACGTTGTCTATATAAACAGCCTTGTTCATGTGTCGTAGCCCCACCACTTCTGCTAACTTGTTCTTAACTGGGGCAGGGAGACCTTGTTGAATCTTTTCCCTGATTATGGCTTTTTCTAACGGGTTCTCTTCAGCGTCCTTCCCTGTCACACTTCTCCATTGAGAGTGCACACGGGCAACAAAACCCCTGGGATTCTCATCTCCCCCCAGTGGCATCACAATGATATTGTCTGGGTGAATGTGAGTAGGGTATGTCTCTCTGTGTGCCTTCCACAGCCTGCCTCTGTTTGCTGCGAAGAGCTCTGGGTCATAAACTGATGTATCGATATATTTATGAAGTCCTGCCTTCGTCAATATTTCCTGCATGGTGTCCAATCCTGTGATAAAAGCTAAGAGTCTTTTCAGGTCTCCCATTGCGGCCTGCGTTCCTGTCAGTCTCACGTCCATCTCAGTAGTCCATGGGTATCCCCCATCTTCCAGGACTGGGAGTTTTTCTATCACTTCAGACAGATCTGTATGATTCCAAGGACGATATTCTATCTTGTTACCTCGAATCAGCACCGGGAAGTTCCCCTGAATTTCCTCTTCCTCCGATGCCTTCCCTCTGTTTCTTAGGCCATAATTGCTTACTAGTGGCTTCGTTTTTTCGTCCCGCCTTGGTGTCGCTGTAGACCTTGGGAGGTTCGGCTGGGATGTATGTGATGGCACCTGACGATACTCTCTTGAGAGGTTCGGCTGGGATGTATGATGTGATGTCACTTGAGCTACCTGTTCTTCCAGTTCCTCTATCTGTCGTCTGTGACTTTCCTCCTCTCTTAGGATTCTCTCATGGAGTTTTCTTGCCTTCTCTCTTAACTCCTCCTCATCCTTTTTCACCCTTTCTTTCTCCTCTTCCTCCAACATCTTCTTTTTTTGCTTTAAGCTTTCTTTCTTCTTCTCTACCTTCAGAGACTCCTGCTCATCTTCAGAACTACTTTCTTCTTTTCCCTTTTTATAGCGTCTTGTCCCTCCCTGCTTTTCGGCCCTGGCTATTAGTTTTCTGACCTGAGCACTGTAACCTCCCTGTGCATTGCTGTCATCACCTGAACCTTCGCCATCACCTCCACTGCCATCTTCACTGTCATCTGTCTTGTTCCTTTTGTCCTCCTCGCAGTCTCCTTTTCTGACCTTTTTCCCATCACATTTCTCTTTCTTCTTTTGCTTGGCACCTGACTTGTTCTCTGGTTCGAAATCCACGGTCACTTTCGCTCTTCCCCTCTCTAGTACATTATCACCCTCATCTTGGATAGTGAAGGCTCCGTTCGTACTTAGGACGGGGACCTGAGGGTAGATCCGCTGAGAATTGTCCTCCAGTATCTTGGCATAGGGAGGAGGACTGGAGACTGGAGCTGTGTGTGAGAATGGAATGTTCACTTTCTCTTCCATTTCTTTGGCCAATTCATCTCTTTCTTCTGGACCCATGTCAGCTGTTTTCTCATTCCAAGCTGATGCTACTTTCTGCCCCACTACCTTAAAGAGGTCTAAAATAGCTAACTCTAACCTGCGTTTCTCTAATCTAATCTTTCCTTTTTGATGTGCCTTATGTACATTGATAAGTATCTCCAATGTTGCAATTACGTGCAAATTAAGGGTGCCCTCTTGTGGCCACGGTTCTTCAATGTCTGCCCAACGATTATTCCATTTCATTGACATTTTGCTAATCTCCTTAACAAGAGGATTCATTTTTTCCACTATAGCCACAGGGGATGAATTTGCCAATATTCCCCTATCTGTGTTAACAGCCCTTATCATGTTGCTGGATTTGGCTCCCATGTCTGAACTATATCAACTGTCCACACAGAATCGCTACAACCTCGAACAACGGATTGTTTCAGTGGTATCGTGTATTATTGACTTAGATGTAATCTATGTGTGTGTTTTTTTTTTACTTGAATGTTTTTTCCTTACTGTGTATGAATGTGTGTCACTTAATTGCTCATTCAATACAAATTATAGTTCAGGTCAACTTAAGTATTAAACTACAAAGGCTGTTCAACACAATTATCAAATTACAAAGGCAGGTCACGCTCTAAGTCTTTCTGATTCACAAAACCCTTGATTGTTCAATCCTCAGATAGAAACTGTTCTGCTATTCTTTAATCAAAAGCTGTGAAAAAGAACTTAACTTGAAATAAAAAGATGTAACCTGTAAAGAAATCGACTTGTTATTTGAAAGGAATGAATAATTAATTATTAGTTACAATCTGTAAAGAAATCGACTTGTTATTTGAAAGGAATGAATAATTAATTAGACTTAGTCATTGTACAATCGTACACTTCATTGATGTAAACCTGTGAAGTCATTCAGCTATTATCGAAAAAAGAAAATGGTTATCATTAGATTATTACAAACCAATTGATCAAAGTTCTGTGAAACAGAAAATGAAATGATCTGAATAATTAATTCAATCAATTTGTAATTAATTAAATTAATTAAAGTAATGTAATATATAACAATCATTTACAACCATCCATCTATGAATGTAAAGGACTATTTCATCGACCTCAGATAGATCCCACAGAGGACCAGTGTTTTAAAATGTCTTGTCGTGTTTTGGCCAGCAGATGGAGCTATGCAACCAAAAATGTCTTGTCGTGTTTGGCCAGCAGATGGAGCTATGCAACCAAAAATATCTTATCGTGCTTTGGCCAGCAGATGGAGCTATGCAACCAAAAATATCTTATCGTGCTTTGGCCAGCAGATGGAGCTATGCAACCGACTTGCGTATCGATTGCTTCACTTGGTGGAATGCGCTCGGCTAATGCGCATGCGCCTGCTCCTCCGTGTGAAATGGAGTCTATGAATGTTTTAACCGTACTTTTAAACTATTTAAAATACCCCGATGATCAATTCACTTTATCTCTATCTTTAGAAATACTACAACCTATGTAAATGAATTTTAACTTTATCTGTAAGAGATGAGTGATGTAATCAATGAAATACAGGTTCCCTTTGTAAAAGGGATTTTCAACTCCGTGTGTGCATGTGTGCTTTTGCAGCCTTTTTTTTTCTGAAATGAGACACACAGACGGGGAGAAGGGAGTGGCTTTCCACCACGGTTCTTCCTTGTGAAAACCCACGGTCTCCACACAACTTTTGTTTTCCCAAACAAATTACTTTCACGACACAGCACTATCAAGATTATCTTTCAATGCAGTTAAACTTATTAGTTACCAATTTAATCTCATTCTAATATTTTCTAATGTCTTTTTTCCACGGTCTCTCTCCCAAGAGAAATCTAAGCCTGTGGTGTGTCTGCGCGTGCCTTTGCTCCGCTGACAAGGACAAAGGACAATGGCGTCTTGAGACACACTTCTGAAGATTTGATTTCTTAATTTTTTCCAATAATGCTCTTTCTTACAAAACAGACTTCACAGTCCAATTACACTTTTATCAAACAGGAATTCTCATTCCATACACACAATAACACAATCATCAGCTTTTCGCTAATCTTCACAATAACCAATATTGCCGACCCATTAACAAAACGTCTTCCGTTAATTTTCTGTCGACAAGTCTACACTTTTCATATAGACACTACTAAAGTACGTCTTCCTTTAGTACCACAGTTTTATAAACACACACGATATTTTCCCAATACCGTACAATCAAATCACTATATTTACAAATACAGATTTTCAAAAATCCGGCTCTTTAATTCAATCCAATTTTAATGATCTTATAGTTCTAACAGATACTCAACACAAATCAAGATTCTTTTTGGTTATAGCTTATCACAGTCAGTCAATCCTGTCACAACTCCTCCTTCGCTTGGCTGAACTCCAGCGAGGGAGGGGGGTGTACTTACCTCTGTGTTGAAATGAAGGGATGCACAAACTGACGGTGATATTCTGGCTATAGTTATTCACTCCTGGCTAGCTCGCCATTATTTCGTATATTTTGGTATCTGTTGCTGCTAAAAATGAAGAAGAGTTCTTGAGCAAATTTAAGACTGTTTATTCAAAAAAGCAGGTTACACAGCATGGTTCTCTCTGCAGCTGGTCATCTGGATTGGTCGCAGGATGTGAAAGAAAAGAGACAGAGTGTGGTTGTCCAAAGGATTTTATCCCTTTGGCGTTATGCAAATCCCTTCATCCCTGAGCCAATCAAACCAGAGATATGGTCTCTAACCAATGATGTCCCCTTCTATGTGTCTGTGTCTCCAGGCTATCCTAAGGACTCTTTTGGTTCCTTCTGTTTTAACATCTGTTAATGATCAGTGTGTGTGTGTGTGTGTGGTTGCCCACAATGGTCTCAACCCCTATGGGCGCCTTGCTGTCTGCCATAACACCACCCCCCTCGGGCCCTAATGCAATTCACCCTATGGGCGCCTTGCTGTCTGCCATAACACCACCCCCCTCGGGCCCTAATGCAATTATATCTACCAGTGATCCTATTACAGCCACTACAGATGCTTGCCCCAACTTCCCTAGAGCTGGTCAAGAGGAGAGGCCAGAGTGTGTGTGTATCTGTGTGTGTCTGTGTGTGTCTGTGTGTGTGTTCGACCATGTGGTCTGTTGTAAAACCCCCAGAGCATGCCTGTATGCCAAATGCCAAACATTTAAATGTAACTGTTACAAAGCCTTATCATACAAATTCATGGTATGTGTGTGTGTTTCAAGTAACCTAAAATACACGACAATAACTTTTGAGCAAAAGGCTGCACACACGTTATTCATGATACTCAGATTGTCATTTAGAGTGACATTATAGGAGCATTCAACAGCAAGTCAAAATGTGCTCCAGAAAGGCAGAAAACAACACTTTGATATAACTTGAGAACGAATGCAAAAAACAGTCCACTCTCAAGACAGGCCGCTTGGACACTTTCAGAACAGCTCTGTTAATGACTGAAATCAGCTCTTTAAGAGATTGTCAAAAGAGACTCTGAAAACGAAACGTTGATCACTTTTGAGCAAAAGGCTGCACACACGTAATTCAAGTTGCTCTGATTGTCATTTAGAGTTACATTCTAGGAGCATTCAGCAACAAGTCAAAATGTGCTCCAGAAAGGCAGAAAACAACACTTTGATATAACTTGAGAACGAATGCAAAAAACAGTCCACTCTCAGAACAGGCTGCTTGGACACTTTCAGAACAGCTCTGTTAATGACTGAAATCAGCTCTTTAAGAGATTGTCAAAAGAGACTCTGAAAACGAAACATTGATAACTTTTGAGCAAAAGGCTGCACACACGTAATTCAACATACTCTGATTGTCATTTAGAGTTACATTATAGGAGCATTCAACAACAAGTCAAAATGTGCTCCAGAAAGGCAGAAAACAACACTTTGATAGTTTGATATAACTTGAGAACGAATGCAAAAAACAGTCCACTCTCAGAACAGGCCGCTTGGACACTTTCAGAACAGCTCTGTTAATGACAGAAAACAGCTCTCGAAGAGATTGTCAAAAGAGACCCTGAAAACGAAACGTTGATAACTTTTGAGCAAAAGGCTGCACAAACGTAATTCAAGTTGCTCTGATTGTCATTTAGAGTTACATTATAGGAGCATTCAACAACAAGTCAAAATGTGCTCCAGAAAGGCAGTAACACAGTAGCTTGTCAATATTAGTAACACAGTAGCATGTCTATGTTAACACAGGTGCTTGTTTATGTTAGTAACACAGTAGCTTGTCTATGTTAACACAGGTCCTTGTTTATGTTAATAACACAGTAGCTTGTCTATGTTAACACAGGTGCTTGTTTATGTTAGTAACACAGTAGCTTGTCTATGTTAACACAGGTGCTTGTTTATGTTAGTAACACAGTAGCTTGTCAATATTAGTAACACAGTAGCATGTCTATGTTAACACAGGTTCTTGTCTATGTTAGTAACACAGTAGCTTGTCTTTGTTAACACAGCTGCTTGTTTATGTTAATAACACAGTAGCTTGTCTTTGTTAACACAGCTGCTTGTTAAAGTTAATAACACAGAAGCTTGTCTATGTTAGTAACACAGTAGCTTGTCTTTGTTAACACAGCTGCTTGTTAAAGTTAATAACACAGTAGCTTGTCTATGTTAGTAACACAGTAGCTTGTCTATGTTAACACAGGTGCTTGTTTATGTTAGTAACACAGTAGCTTGTCAATGTTAACACAGGTGCTTGTTTATGTTAATAACACAGTAGCTTGTCTATGTTAGTAACACAGTAGCTTGTCATTGTTAACACGGGTGCTTGTAGTAACACAGTAGCTTGTCTACGTTAACACAGGTGCTTGTTTATGTTAGTAACACAGTAGCTTGTCTATATTAACACAGGTGCTTGTTTATGTTAGTAACACAGTAGCTTGTCCACTGAAAACGAAACGTTGATAACTTTTGAGCAAAAGGCTGCACACACGTAATTCAAGATACTCAGATTGTCATTTAGAGTGACATTATAGGTACATTCAACAGCAAGTCAAAATGTGCTCCAGAAAGGCAGAAAACAACACTTTGATATAACTTGAGAACGAATGCAAAAAACAGTCCACTCTCAAGACAAGGCCGCTTGGACACTTTCAGAACAGCTCTGTTAATGACTGAAATCAGCTCTTTAAGAGATTGTCAAAAGAGACTCTGAAAACGAAACGTTGATCACTTTTGAGCAAAAGGCCGCGCACACGTAATTCAAGTTGCTCTGATTGTCATTTAGAGTTACATTATAGGAGCATTCAGCAACAAGTCAAAATGTGCTCCAGAAAGGCAGAAAACAACACTTTGATATAACTTGAGAACGAATGCAAAAAACAGCCCACTCTCAGAACAGGCTGCTTGGACACTTTCAGAACAGCTCTGTTAATGACTGAAATCAGCTGTTTAAGAGATTGTCAAAAGAGACTCTGAAAACGAAACATTGATAACTTTTGAGCAAAAGGCTGCACACACGTAATTCAACATACTCTGATTGTCATTTAGAGTTACATTATAGGAGCATTCAACAACAAGTCAAAATGTGCTCCAGAAAGGCAGAAAACAACACTTTGATAACACAGGTGCTTGTCTATGTTAGTAACACAGTAGCTTGTCTTTGTTAACACAGCTGCTTGTTTATGTTAATAACACAGTAGCTTGTCTTTGTTAACACAGCTGCTTGTTAAAGTTAATAACACAGTAGCTTGTCTATGTTAGTAACACAGTAGCTTGTCTTTGTTAACACAGCTGCTTGTTAAAGTTAATAACACAGTAGCTTGTCTATGTTAGTAACACAGTAGCTTGTCTATGTTAACACAGGTGCTTGTTTATGTTAGTAACACAGTAGCTTGTCAATGTTAACACAGGTGCTTGTTTATGTTAATAACACAGTAGCTTGTCTATGTTAGTAACACAGTAGCTTGTCATTGTTAACACAGGTGCTTGTAGTAACACAGTAGCTTGTCTACGTTAACACAGGTGCTTGTTTATGTTAGTAACACAGTAGCTTGTCTATATTAACACAGGTGCTTGTTTATGTTAGTAACACAGTAGCTTGTCCACTGAAAACGAAACGTTGATAACTTTTGAGCAAAAGGCTGCGCACACGTAATTCAAGTTGCTCTGATTGTCATTTAGAGTTACATTATAGGAGCATTCAACAACAAGTCAAAATGTGCTCCAGAAAGGCAGAAAACAACACTTTGATATAACTTGAGAACGAATGCAAAAAACAGTCCACTCTCAAGACAGGCCGCTTGGACACTTTCAGAACAGCTCTGTTAATGACTGAAATCAGCTCTTTAAGAGATTGTCAAAAGAGACTCTGAAAACGAAACGTTGATCACTTTTGAGCAAAAGGCTGCACACACGTAATTCAAGTTGCTCTGATTGTCATTTAGAGTTACATTATAGGAGCATTCAGCAACAAGTCAAAATGTGCTCCAGAAAGGCAGAAAACAACACTTTGATATAACTTGAGAACGAATGCAAAAAACAGTCCACTCTCAGAACAGGCTGCTTGGACACTTTCAGAACAGCTCTGTTAATGACTGAAATCAGCTCTTTAAGAGATTGTCAAAAGAGACTCTGAAAACGAAACATTGATAACTTTTGAGCAAAAGGCTGCACACACGTAATTCAACATACTCTGATTGTCATTTAGAGTTACATTATAGGAGCATTCAACAACAAGTCAAAATGTGCTCCAGAAAGGCAGAAAACAACACTTTGATAGTTTGATATAACTTGAGAACGAATGCAAAAAACAGTCCACTCTAAGAACAGGCCGCTTGGACACTTTCAGAACAGCTCTGTTAATGACTGAAAACAGCTCTCGAAGAGATTGTCAAAAGAGACTCCGAAAACGAAACGTTGATCACTTTTGAGCAAAAGGCTGCACACACGCAATTCAAGTTGCTCTGATTGTCATTTAGAGTTACATTATAGGAGCATTCAGCAACAAGTCAAAATGTGCTCCAGAAAAGCAGAAAACAACACTGATAGAACTTGAGAACGAATGCAAAAAACAGTCCACTCTCAGAACAGGCCGCTTGGACACTTTCAGAACAGCTCTGTTAATGACTGAAAACAGCTCTCGAAGAGATTGTCAAAAGAGACTCTGAAAACGAAACGTTGATCACTTTTGAGCAAAAGGCTGCACACACGCAATTCAAGTTGCTCTGATTGTCATTTACAGTTACATTATAGGAGCATTCAACAACAAGTCAAAATGTGCTCGAGAAAGGCAGAAAACAACACTTTGATATAACTTGAGAACGAATGCAAAAAACAGTCCACTCTCAGAACAGGCTGCTTGGACACTTTCAGAACAGCTCTGTTAATGACTGAAATCAGCTCTTTAAGAGATTGTCAAAAGAGACTCTGAAAACGAAACATTGATAACTTTTGAGCAAAAGGCTGCACACACGTAATTCAACATACTCTGATTGTCATTTAGAGTTACATTATAGGAGCATTCAACAACAAGTCAAAATGTGCTCCAGAAAGGCAGAAAACAACACTTTGATAGTTTGATATAACTTGAGAACGAATGCAAAAAACAGTCCACTCTAAGAACAGGCCGCTTGGACACTTTCAGAACAGCTCTGTTAATGACTGAAAACAGCTCTCGAAGAGATTGTCAAAAGAGACTCCGAAAACGAAACGTTGATCACTTTTGAGCAAAAGGCTGCACACACGCAATTCAAGTTGCTCTGATTGTCATTTAGAGTTACATTATAGGAGCATTCAGCAACAAGTCAAAATGTGCTCCAGAAAAGCAGAAAACAACACTGATAGAACTTGAGAACGAATGCAAAAAACAGTCCACTCTCAGAACATGCCGCTTGGACACTTTCAGAACAGCTCTGTTAATGACTGAAAACAGCTCTCGAAGAGATTGTCAAAAGAGACTCTGAAAACGAAACGTTGATCACTTTTGAGCAAAAGGCTGCACACACGCAATTCAAGTTGCTCTGATTGTCATTTAGAGTTACATTATAGGAGCATTCAACAACAAGTCAAAATGTGCTTGAGAAAGGCAGAAAACAACACTTTGATATAACTTGAGAACGAATGCAAAAAACAGTCCACTCTCAAAACAGGCTGCTTGGACACTTTCAGAACAGCTCTGTTAATGACTGAAATCAGCTCTTTAAGAGATTGTCAAAAGAGACTCTGAAAACGAAACATTGATAACTTTTGAGCAAAAGGCTGCACACACGTAATTCAACATACTCTGATTGTCATTTAGAGTTACATTATAGGAGCATTCAACAACAAGTCAAAATGTGCTCCAGAAAGGCAGAAAACAACACTTTGATAGTTTGATATAACTTGAGAACGAATGCAAAAAACAGTCCACTCTAAGAACAGGCCGCTTGGACACTTTCAGAACAGCTCTGTTAATGACTGAAAACAGCTCTCGAAGAGATTGTCAAAAGAGACTCCGAAAACGAAACGTTGATCACTTTTGAGCAAAAGGCTGCACACACGCAATTCAAGTTGCTCTGATTGTCATTTAGAGTTACATTATAGGAGCATTCAGCAACAAGTCAAAATGTGCTCCAGAAAAGCAGAAAACAACACTGATAGAACTTGAGAACGAATGCAAAAAACTGTCCACTCTCAGAACAGGCCGCTTGGACACTTTCAGAACAGCTCTGTTAATGACTGAAAACAGCTCTCGAAGAGATTGTCAAAAGAGACTCTGAAAACGAAACTTTGATCACTTTTGAGCAAAAGGCTGCACACACGCAATTCAAGTTGCTCTGATTGTCATTTAGAGTTACATTATAGGAGCATTCAACAACAAGTCAAAATGTGCTCGAGAAAGGCAGAAAACAACACTTTGATAGTTTGATATAACTTGAGAACGAATGCAAAAAACAGTCCACTCTAAGAACAGGCCGCTTGGACACTTTCAGAACAGCTCTGTTAATGACTGAAAACAGCTCTCGAAGAGATTGTCAAAAGAGACTCCGAAAACGAAACGATCACTTTTGAGCAAAAGGCTGCACACACGCAATTCAAGTTGCTCTGATTGTCATTTAGAGTTACATTATAGGAGCATTCAGCAACAAGTCAAAATGTGCTCCAGAAAAGCAGAAAACAACACTGATAGAACTTGAGAACGAATGCAAAAAACAGTCCACTCTCAGAACAGGCCGCTTGGACACTTTCAGAACAGCTCTGTTAATGACTGAAAACAGCTCTCGAAGAGATTGTCAAAAGAGACTCTGAAAACGAAACGTTGATCACTTTTGAGCAAAAGGCTGCACACACGCAATTCTAGTTGCTCTGATTGTCATTTAGAGTTACATTATAGGAGCATTCAACAACAAGTCAAAATGTGCTCGAGAAAGGCAGAAAACAACACTTTGATATAACTTGAGAACGAATGCAAAAAACAGTCCACTCTCAGAACAGGCTGCTTGGACACTTTCAGAACAGCTCTGTTAATGACTGAAATCAGCTCTTTAAGAGATTGTCAAAAGAGACTCTGAAAACGAAACATTGATAACTTTTGAGCAAAAGGCTGCACACACGTAATTCAACATACTCTGATTGTCATTTAGAGTTACATTATAGGAGCATTCAGCAACAAGTCAAAATGTGCTCCAGAAAAGCAGAAAACAACACTGATAGAACTTGAGAACGAATGCAAAAAACAGTCCACTCTCAGAACAGGCCGCTTGGACACTTTCAGAACAGCTCTGTTAATGACTGAAAACAGCTCTCGAAGAGATTGTCAAAAGAGACTCTGAAAACGAAACGTTGATCACTTTTGAGCAAAAGGCTGCACACACGCAATTCTAGTTGCTCTGATTGTCATTTAGAGTTACATTATAGGAGCATTCAACAACAAGTCAAAATGTGCTCGAGAAAGGCAGAAAACAACACTTTGATATAACTTGAGAACGAATGCAAAAAACAGTCCACTCTCAGAACAGGCTGCTTGGACACTTTCAGAACAGCTCTGTTAATGACTGAAATCAGCTCTTTAAGAGATTGTCAAAAGAGACTTTGAAAACGAAACATTGATCACTTTTGAGCAAAAGGCTGCACACACGTAATTCAACATACTCTGATTGTCATTTACAGTTACATTATAGGAGCATTCAACAACAAGTCAAAATGTGCTCGAGAAAGGCAGAAAACAACACTTTGATATAACTTGAGAACGAATGCAAAAAACAGTCCACTCTCAGAACAGGCTGCTTGGACACTTTCAGAACAGCTCTGTTAATGACTGAAATCAGCTCTTTAAGAGATTGTCAAAAGAGACTCTGAAAACGAAACATTGATAACTTTTGAGCAAAAGGCTGCACACACGTAATTCAACATACTCTGATTGTCATTTAGAGTTACATTATAGGAGCATTCAACAACAAGTCAAAATGTGCTCCAGAAAGGCAGAAAACAACACTTTGATAGTTTGATATAACTTGAGAACGAATGCAAAAAACAGTCCACTCTAAGAACAGGCCGCTTGGACACTTTCAGAACAGCTCTGTTAATGACTGAAAACAGCTCTCGAAGAGATTGTCAAAAGAGACTCCGAAAACGAAACGTTGATCACTTTTGAGCAAAAGGCTGCACACACGCAATTCAAGTTGCTCTGATTGTCATTTAGAGTTACATTATAGGAGCATTCAGCAACAAGTCAAAATGTGCTCCAGAAAAGCAGAAAACAACACTGATAGAACTTGAGAACGAATGCAAAAAACAGTCCACTCTCAGAACATGCCGCTTGGACACTTTCAGAACAGCTCTGTTAATGACTGAAAACAGCTCTCGAAGAGATTGTCAAAAGAGACTCTGAAAACGAAACGTTGATCACTTTTGAGCAAAAGGCTGCACACACGCAATTCAAGTTGCTCTGATTGTCATTTAGAGTTACATTATAGGAGCATTCAACAACAAGTCAAAATGTGCTTGAGAAAGGCAGAAAACAACACTTTGATATAACTTGAGAACGAATGCAAAAAACAGTCCACTCTCAGAACAGGCTGCTTGGACACTTTCAGAACAGCTCTGTTAATGACTGAAATCAGCTCTTTAAGAGATTGTCAAAAGAGACTCTGAAAACGAAACATTGATAACTTTTGAGCAAAAGGCTGCACACACGTAATTCAACATACTCTGATTGTCATTTAGAGTTACATTATAGGAGCATTCAACAACAAGTCAAAATGTGCTCCAGAAAGGCAGAAAACAACACTTTGATAGTTTGATATAACTTGAGAACGAATGCAAAAAACAGTCCACTCTAAGAACAGGCCGCTTGGACACTTTCAGAACAGCTCTGTTAATGACTGAAAACAGCTCTCGAAGAGATTGTCAAAAGAGACTCCGAAAACGAAACGTTGATCACTTTTGAGCAAAAGGCTGCACACACGCAATTCAAGTTGCTCTGATTGTCATTTAGAGTTACATTATAGGAGCATTCAGCAACAAGTCAAAATGTGCTCCAGAAAAGCAGAAAACAACACTGATAGAACTTGAGAACGAATGCAAAAAACTGTCCACTCTCAGAACAGGCCGCTTGGACACTTTCAGAACAGCTCTGTTAATGACTGAAAACAGCTCTCGAAGAGATTGTCAAAAGAGACTCTGAAAACGAAACTTTGATCACTTTTGAGCAAAAGGCTGCACACACGCAATTCAAGTTGCTCTGATTGTCATTTAGAGTTACATTATAGGAGCATTCAACAACAAGTCAAAATGTGCTCGAGAAAGGCAGAAAACAACACTTTGATAGTTTGATATAACTTGAGAACGAATGCAAAAAACAGTCCACTCTAAGAACAGGCCGCTTGGACACTTTCAGAACAGCTCTGTTAATGACTGAAAACAGCTCTCGAAGAGATTGTCAAAAGAGACTCCGAAAACGAAACGATCACTTTTGAGCAAAAGGCTGCACACACGCAATTCAAGTTGCTCTGATTGTCATTTAGAGTTACATTATAGGAGCATTCAGCAACAAGTCAAAATGTGCTCCAGAAAAGCAGAAAACAACACTGATAGAACTTGAGAATGAATGCAAAAAACAGTCCACTCTCAGAACAGGCCGCTTGGACACTTTCAGAACAGCTCTGTTAATGACTGAAAACAGCTCTCGAAGAGATTGTCAAAAGAGACTCTGAAAACGAAACGTTGATCACTTTTGAGCAAAAGGCTGCACACACGCAATTCTAGTTGCTCTGATTGTCATTTAGAGTTACATTATAGGAGCATTCAACAACAAGTCAAAATGTGCTCGAGAAAGGCAGAAAACAACACTTTGATATAACTTGAGAACGAATGCAAAAAACAGTCCACTCTCAGAACAGGCTGCTTGGACACTTTCAGAACAGCTCTGTTAATGACTGAAATCAGCTCTTTAAGAGATTGTCAAAAGAGACTCTGAAAACGAAACATTGATAACTTTTGAGCAAAAGGCTGCACACACGTAATTCAACATACTCTGATTGTCATTTAGAGTTACATTATAGGAGCATTCAGCAACAAGTCAAAATGTGCTCCAGAAAAGCAGAAAACAACACTGATAGAACTTGAGAACGAATGCAAAAAACAGTCCACTCTCAGAACAGGCCGCTTGGACACTTTCAGAACAGCTCTGTTAATGACTGAAAACAGCTCTCGAAGAGATTGTCAAAAGAGACTCTGAAAACGAAACGTTGATCACTTTTGAGCAAAAGGCTGCACACACGCAATTCTAGTTGCTCTGATTGTCATTTAGAGTTACATTATAGGAGCATTCAACAACAAGTCAAAATGTGCTCGAGAAAGGCAGAAAACAACACTTTGATATAACTTGAGAACGAATGCAAAAAACAGTCCACTCTCAGAACAGGCTGCTTGGACACTTTCAGAACAGCTCTGTTAATGACTGAAATCAGCTCTTTAAGAGATTGTCAAAAGAGACTCTGAAAACGAAACATTGATCACTTTTGAGCAAAAGGCTGCACACACGTAATTCAACATACTCTGATTGTCATTTAGAGTTACATTATAGGAGCATTCAGCAACAAGTCAAAATGTGCTCCAGAAAAGCAGAAAACAACACTGATAGAACTTGAGAACGAATGCAAAAAACAGTCCACTCTCAGAACAGGCCGCTTGGACACTTTCAGAACAGCTCTGTTAATGACTGAAAACAGCTCTCGAAGAGATTGTCAAAAGAGACTCTGAAAACGAAACGTTGATCACTTTTGAGCAAAAGGCTGCACACACGCAATTCAAGTTGCTCTGATTGTCATTTAGAGTTACATTATAGGAGCATTCAGCAACAAGTCAAAATGTGCTCGAGAAAGGCAGAAAACAACACTTTGATAGTTTGATATAACTTGAGAACGAATGCAAAAAACAGTCCACTCTAAGAACAGGCCGCTTGGACACTTCCAGAACAGCTCTGTTAATGACTGAAAACAGCTCTCGAAGAGATTGTTAAAAGAGACTCCGAAAACGAAACGTTGATCACTTTTGAGCAAAAGGCTGCACACACGCAATTCAAGTTGCTCTGATTGTCATTTAGAGTTACATTATAGGAGCATTCAACAACAAGTCAAAATGTGCTCGAGAAAGGCAGAAAACAACACTTTGATATAACTTGAGAACGAATGCAAAAAACAGTCCACTCTAAGAACAGGCCGCTTGGACACTTTCAGAACAGCTCTGTTAATGACTGAAAACAGCTCTCGAAGAGATTGTCAAAAGAGACTCCGAAAACGAAACGTTGATCACTTTTGAGCAAAAGGCTGCACACACGCAATTCAAGTTGCTCTGATTGTCATTTAGAGTTACATTATAGGAGCATTCAGCAACAAGTCAAAATGTGCTCAAGAAAAGCAGAAAACAACACTGATAGAACTTGAGAACGAATGCAAAAAACAGTCCACTCTCTGAACAGGCCGCTTGGACACTTTCAGAACAGCTCTGTTAATGACTGAAAACAGCTCTCGAAGAGATTGTCAAAAGAGACTCTGAAAACGAAACGTTGATCACTTTTGAGCAAAAGGCTGCACACACGCAATTCAAGTTGCTCTGATTGTCATTTAGAGTTACATTATAGGAGCATTCAGCAACAAGTCAAAATGTGCTCCAGAAAAGCAGAAACCAACACTGATAGAACTTGAGAACGAATGCAAAAAACAGTCCACTCTCAGAACAGGCCGCTTGGACACTTTCAGAACAGCTCTGTTAATGACTGAAAACAGCTCTCGAAGAGATTGTCAAAAGAGACTCTGAAAACGAAACGTTGATCACTTTTGAGCAAAAGGCTGCACACACGCAATTCAAGTTGCTCTGATTGTCATTTAGAGTTACATTATAGGAGCATTCAACAACAAGTCAAAATGTGCTTGAGAAAGGCAGAAAACAACACTTTGATATAACTTGAGAACGAATGCAAAAAACAGTCCACTCTCAGAACAGGCTGCTTGGACACTTTCAGAACAGCTCTGTTAATGACTGAAATCAGCTCTTTAAGAGATTGTCAAAAGAGACTCTGAAAACGAAACATTGATAACTTTTGAGCAAAAGGCTGCACACACGTAATTCAACATACTCTGATTGTCATTTAGAGTTACATTATAGGAGCATTCAACAACAAGTCAAAATGTGCTCCAGAAAGGCAGAAAACAACACTTTGATAGTTTGATATAACTTGAGAACGAATGCAAAAAACAGTCCACTCTAAGAACAGGCCGCTTGGACACTTTCAGAACAGCTCTGTTAATGACTGAAAACAGCTCTCGAAGAGATTGTCAAAAGAGACTCCGAAAACGAAACGTTGATCACTTTTGAGCAAAAGGCTGCACACACGCAATTCAAGTTGCTCTGATTGTCATTTAGAGTTACATTATAGGAGCATTCAGCAACAAGTCAAAATGTGCTCCAGAAAAGCAGAAAACAACACTGATAGAACTTGAGAACGAATGCAAAAAACTGTCCACTCTCAGAACAGGCCGCTTGGACACTTTCAGAACAGCTCTGTTAATGACTGAAAACAGCTCTCGAAGAGATTGTCAAAAGAGACTCTGAAAACGAAACTTTGATCACTTTTGAGCAAAAGGCTGCACACACGCAATTCAAGTTGCTCTGATTGTCATTTAGAGTTACATTATAGGAGCATTCAACAACAAGTCAAAATGTGCTCGAGAAAGGCAGAAAACAACACTTTGATAGTTTGATATAACTTGAGAACGAATGCAAAAAACAGTCCACTCTAAGAACAGGCCGCTTGGACACTTTCAGAACAGCTCTGTTAATGACTGAAAACAGCTCTCGAAGAGATTGTCAAAAGAGACTCCGAAAACGAAACGATCACTTTTGAGCAAAAGGCTGCACACACGCAATTCAAGTTGCTCTGATTGTCATTTAGAGTTACATTATAGGAGCATTCAGCAACAAGTCAAAATGTGCTCCAGAAAAGCAGAAAACAACACTGATAGAACTTGAGAATGAATGCAAAAAACAGTCCACTCTCAGAACAGGCCGCTTGGACACTTTCAGAACAGCTCTGTTAATGACTGAAAACAGCTCTCGAAGAGATTGTCAAAAGAGACTCTGAAAACGAAACGTTGATCACTTTTGAGCAAAAGGCTGCACACACGCAATTCTAGTTGCTCTGATTGTCATTTAGAGTTACATTATAGGAGCATTCAACAACAAGTCAAAATGTGCTCGAGAAAGGCAGAAAACAACACTTTGATATAACTTGAGAACGAATGCAAAAAACAGTCCACTCTCAGAACAGGCTGCTTGGACACTTTCAGAACAGCTCTGTTAATGACTGAAATCAGCTCTTTAAGAGATTGTCAAAAGAGACTCTGAAAACGAAACATTGATAACTTTTGAGCAAAAGGCTGCACACACGTAATTCAACATACTCTGATTGTCATTTAGAGTTACATTATAGGAGCATTCAGCAACAAGTCAAAATGTGCTCCAGAAAAGCAGAAAACAACACTGATAGAACTTGAGAACGAATGCAAAAAACAGTCCACTCTCAGAACAGGCCGCTTGGACACTTTCAGAACAGCTCTGTTAATGACTGAAAACAGCTCTCGAAGAGATTGTCAAAAGAGACTCTGAAAACGAAACGTTGATCACTTTTGAGCAAAAGGCTGCACACACGCAATTCTAGTTGCTCTGATTGTCATTTAGAGTTACATTATAGGAGCATTCAACAACAAGTCAAAATGTGCTCGAGAAAGGCAGAAAACAACACTTTGATATAACTTGAGAACGAATGCAAAAAACAGTCCACTCTCAGAACAGGCTGCTTGGACACTTTCAGAACAGCTCTGTTAATGACTGAAATCAGCTCTTTAAGAGATTGTCAAAAGAGACTCTGAAAACGAAACATTGATCACTTTTGAGCAAAAGGCTGCACACACGTAATTCAACATACTCTGATTGTCATTTAGAGTTACATTATAGGAGCATTCAGCAACAAGTCAAAATGTGCTCCAGAAAAGCAGAAAACAACACTGATAGAACTTGAGAACGAATGCAAAAAACAGTCCACTCTCAGAACAGGCCGCTTGGACACTTTCAGAACAGCTCTGTTAATGACTGAAAACAGCTCTCGAAGAGATTGTCAAAAGAGACTCTGAAAACGAAACGTTGATCACTTTTGAGCAAAAGGCTGCACACACGCAATTCAAGTTGCTCTGATTGTCATTTAGAGTTACATTATAGGAGCATTCAGCAACAAGTCAAAATGTGCTCGAGAAAGGCAGAAAACAACACTTTGATAGTTTGATATAACTTGAGAACGAATGCAAAAAACAGTCCACTCTAAGAACAGGCCGCTTGGACACTTCCAGAACAGCTCTGTTAATGACTGAAAACAGCTCTCGAAGAGATTGTTAAAAGAGACTCCGAAAACGAAACGTTGATCACTTTTGAGCAAAAGGCTGCACACACGCAATTCAAGTTGCTCTGATTGTCATTTAGAGTTACATTATAGGAGCATTCAACAACAAGTCAAAATGTGCTCGAGAAAGGCAGAAAACAACACTTTGATATAACTTGAGAACGAATGCAAAAAACAGTCCACTCTAAGAACAGGCCGCTTGGACACTTTCAGAACAGCTCTGTTAATGACTGAAAACAGCTCTCGAAGAGATTGTCAAAAGAGACTCCGAAAACGAAACGTTGATCACTTTTGAGCAAAAGGCTGCACACACGCAATTCAAGTTGCTCTGATTGTCATTTAGAGTTACATTATAGGAGCATTCAGCAACAAGTCAAAATGTGCTCAAGAAAAGCAGAAAACAACACTGATAGAACTTGAGAACGAATGCAAAAAACAGTCCACTCTCAGAACAGGCCGCTTGGACACTTTCAGAACAGCTCTGTTAATGACTGAAAACAGCTCTCGAAGAGATTGTCAAAAGAGACTCTGAAAACGAAACGTTGATCACTTTTGAGCAAAAGGCTGCACACACGCAATTCAAGTTGCTCTGATTGTCATTTAGAGTTACATTATAGGAGCATTCAACAACAAGTCAAAATGTGCTCGAGAAAGGCAGAAAACAACACTTTGATATAACTTGAGAACGAATGCAAAAAACAGTCCACTCTCAGAACAGGCTGCTTGGACACTTTCAGAACAGCTCTGTTAATGACTGAAATCAGCTCTTTAAGAGATTGTCAAAAGAGACTCTGAAAACGAAACATTGATAACTTTTGAGCAAAAGGCTGCACACACGTAATTCAACATACTCTGATTGTCATTTAGAGTTACATTATAGGAGCATTCAACAACAAGTCAAAATGTGCTCCAGAAAGGCAGAAAACAACACTTTGATAGTTTGATATAACTTGAGAACGAATGCAAAAAACAGTCCACTCTAAGAACAGGCCGCTTGGACACTTTCAGAACAGCTCTGTTAATGACTGAAAACAGCTCTCGAAGAGATTGTCAAAAGAGACTCCGAAAACGAAACGTTGTTCACTTTTGAGCAAAAGGCTGCACACACGCAATTCAAGTTGCTCTGATTGTCATTTAGAGTTACATTATAGGAGCATTCAACAACAAGTCAAAATGTGCTCGAGAAAGGCAGAAAACAACACTTTGATATAACTTGAGAACGAATGCAAAAAACAGTCCACTCTCAGAACAGGCTGCTTGGACACTTTCAGAACAGCTCTGTTAATGACTGAAATCAGCTCTTTAAGAGATTGTCAAAAGAGACTCTGAAAACGAAACATTGATAACTTTTGAGCAAAAGGCTGCACACACGTAATTCAACATACTCTGATTGTCATTTAGAGTTACATTATAGGAGCATTCAACAACAAGTCAAAATGTGCTCCAGAAAGGCAGAAAACAACACTTTGATAGTTTGATATAACTTGAGAACGAATGCAAAAAACAGTCCACTCTAAGAACAGGCCGCTTGGACACTTTCAGAACAGCTCTGTTAATGACTGAAAACAGCTCTCGAAGAGATTGTCAAAAGAGACTCCGAAAACGAAACGTTGATCACTTTTGAGCAAAAGGCTGCACACACGCAATTCAAGTTGCTCTGATTGTCATTTAGAGTTACATTATAGGAGCATTCAGCAACAAGTCAAAATGTGCTCCAGAAAAGCAGAAAACAACACTGATAGAACTTGAGAACGAATGCAAAAAACTGTCCACTCTCAGAACAGGCCGCTTGGACACTTTCAGAACAGCTCTGTTAATGACTGAAAACAGCTCTCGAAGAGATTGTCAAAAGAGACTCCGAAAACGAAACGTTGATCACTTTTGAGCAAAAGGCTGCACACACGCAATTCAAGTTGCTCTGATTGTCATTTAGAGTTACATTATAGGAGCATTCAGCAACAAGTCAAAATGTGCTCCAGAAAAGCAGAAAACAACACTGATAGAACTTGAGAACGAATGCAAAAAACAGTCCACTCTCAGAACAGGCCGCTTGGACACTTTCAGAACAGCTCTGTTAATGACTGAAAACAGCTCTCGAAGAGATTGTCAAAAGAGACTCTGAAAATGAAACGTTGATCACTTTTGAGCAAAAGGCTGCACACACGCAATTCTAGTTGCTCTGATTGTCATTTAGAGTTACATTATAGGAGCATTCAACAACAAGTCAAAATGTGCTCGAGAAAGGCAGAAAACAACACTTTGATATAACTTGAGAACGAATGCAAAAAACAGTCCACTCTCAGAACAGGCTGCTTGGACACTTTCAGAACAGCTCTGTTAATGACTGAAATCAGCTCTTTAAGAGATTGTCAAAAGAGACTCTGAAAACGAAACATTGATCACTTTTGAGCAAAAGGCTGCACACACGTAATTCAACATACTCTGATTGTCATTTAGAGTTACATTATAGGAGCATTCAGCAACAAGTCAAAATGTGCTCCAGAAAAGCAGAAAACAACACTGATAGAACTTGAGAACGAATGCAAAAAACAGTCCACTCTCAGAACAGGCCGCTTGGACACTTTCAGAACAGCTCTGTTAATGACTGAAAACAGCTCTCGAAGAGATTGTCAAAAGAGACTCTGAAAACGAAACGTTGATCACTTTTGAGCAAAAGGCTGCACACACGCAATTCTAGTTGCTCTGATTGTCATTTAGAGTTACATTATAGGAGCATTCAACAACAAGTCAAAATGTGCTCGAGAAAGGCAGAAAACAACACTTTGATATAACTTGAGAACGAATGCAAAAAACAGTCCACTCTCAGAACAGGCTGCTTGGACACTTTCAGAACAGCTCTGTTAATGACTGAAATCAGCTCTTTAAGAGATTGTCAAAAGAGACTCTGAAAACGAAACATTGATCACTTTTGAGCAAAAGGCTGCACACACGTAATTCAACATACTCTGATTGTCATTTAGAGTTACATTATAGGAGCATTCAGCAACAAGTCAAAATGTGCTCCAGAAAAGCAGAAAACAACACTGATAGAACTTGAGAACGAATGCAAAAAACAGTCCACTCTCAGAACAGGCCGCTTGGACACTTTCAGAACAGCTCTGTTAATGACTGAAAACAGCTCTCGAAGAGATTGTCAAAAGAGACTCTGAAAACGAAACGTTGATCACTTTTGAGCAAAAGGCTGCACACACGCAATTCAAGTTGCTCTGATTGTCATTTAGAGTTACATTATAGGAGCATTCAGCAACAAGTCAAAATGTGCTCGAGAAAGGCAGAAAAAAACACTTTGATAGTTTGATATAACTTGAGAACGAATGCAAAAAACAGTCCACTCTAAGAACAGGCCGCTTGGACACTTTCAGAACAGCTCTGTTAATGACTGAAAACAGCTCTCGAAGAGATTGTTAAAAGAGACTCCGAAAACGAAACGTTGATCACTTTTGAGCAAAAGGCTGCACACACGCAATTCAAGTTGCTCTGATTGTCATTTAGAGTTACATTATAGGAGCATTCAACAACAAGTCAAAATGTGCTCGAGAAAGGCAGAAAACAACACTTTGATATAACTTGAGAACGAATGCAAAAAACAGTCCACTCTAAGAACAGGCCGCTTGGACACTTTCAGAACAGCTCTGTTAATGACTGAAAACAGCTCTCGAAGAGATTGTCAAAAGAGACTCCGAAAACGAAACGTTGATCACTTTTGAGCAAAAGGCTGCACACACGCAATTCAAGTTGCTCTGATTGTCATTTAGAGTTACATTATAGGAGCATTCAGCAACAAGTCAAAATGTGCTCAAGAAAAGCAGAAAACAACACTGATAGAACTTGAGAACGAATGCAAAAAACAGTCCACTCTCAGAACAGGCCGCTTGGACACTTTCAGAACAGCTCTGTTAATGACTGAAAACAGCTCTCGAAGAGATTGTCAAAAGAGACTCTGAAAACGAAACGTTGATCACTTTTGAGCAAAAGGCTGCACACACGCAATTCAAGTTGCTCTGATTGTCATTTAGAGTTACATTATAGGAGCATTCAACAACAAGTCAAAATGTGCTCGAGAAAGGCAGAAAACAACACTTTGATAGTTTGATATAACTTGAGAACGAATGCAAAAAACAGTCCACTCTAAGAACAGGCCGCTTGGACACTTTCAGAACAGCTCTGTTAATGACTGAAAACAGCTCTCGAAGAGATTGTCAAAAGAGACTCCGAAAACGAAACGTTGTTCACTTTTGAGCAAAAGGCTGCACACACGCAATTCAAGTTGCTCTGATTGTCATTTAGAGTTACATTATAGGAGCATTCAACAACAAGTCAAAATGTGCTCGAGAAAGGCAGAAAACAACACTTTGATATAACTTGAGAACGAATGCAAAAAACAGTCCACTCTCAGAACAGGCTGCTTGGACACTTTCAGAACAGCTCTGTTAATGACTGAAATCAGCTCTTTAAGAGATTGTCAAAAGAGACTCTGAAAACGAAACATTGATAACTTTTGAGCAAAAGGCTGCACACACGTAATTCAACATACTCTGATTGTCATTTAGAGTTACATTATTGGAGCATTCAACAACAAGTCAAAATGTGCTCCAGAAAGGCAGAAAACAACACTTTGATAGTTTGATATAACTTGAGAACGAATGCAAAAAACAGTCCACTCTAAGAACAGGCCGCTTGGACACTTTCAGAACAGCTCTGTTAATGACTGAAAACAGCTCTCAAAGAGATTGTCAAAAGAGACTCCGAAAACGAAACGTTGTTCACTTTTGAGCAAAAGGCTGCACACACGCAATTCAAGTTGCTCTGATTGTCATTTAGAGTTACATTATAGGAGCATTCAGCAACAAGTCAAAATGTGCTCCAGAAAAGCAGAAAACAACACTGATAGAACTTGAGAACGAATGCAAAAAACAGTCCACTCTCAGAACAGGCCGCTTGGACACTTTCAGAACAGCTCTGTTAATGACTGAAAACAGCTCTCGAAGAGATTGTCAAAAGAGACTCTGAAAACGAAACGTTGATCACTTTTGAGCAAAAGGCTGCACACACGCAATTCAAGTTGCTCTGATTGTCATTTAGAGTTACATTATAGGAGCATTCAACAACAAGTCAAAATGTGCTCGAGAAAGGCAGAAAACAACACTTTGATAGTTTGATATAACTTGAGAACGAATACAAAAAACAGTCCACTCTAAGAACAGGCCGCTTGGACACTTTCAGAACAGCTCTGTTAATGACTGAAAACAGCTCTCGAAGAGATTGTCAAAAGAGACTCTGAAAACGAAACGTTGATCACTTTTGAGCAAAAGGCTGCACACACGCAATTCAAGTTGCTCTGATTGTCATTTAGAGTTACATTATAGGAGCATTCAGCAACAAGTCAAAATGTGCTCCAGAAAAGCAGAAAACAACACTGATAGAACTTGAGAACGAATGCAAAAAACAGTCCACTCTCAGAACAGGCCGCTTGGACACTTTCAGAACAGCTCTGTTAATGACTGAAAACAGCTCTCGAAGAGATTGTCAAAAGAGACTCTGAAAACGAAACGTTGATCACTTTTGAGCAAAAGGCTGCACACACGCAATTCAAGTTGCTCTGATTGTCATTTAGAGTTACATTATAGGAGCATTCAACAACAAGTCAAAATGTGCTCGAGAAAGGCAGAAAACAACACTTTGATATAACTTGAGAACGAATGCAAAAAACAGTCCACTCTCAGAACCGGCTGCTTGGACACTTTCAGAACAGCTCTGTTAATGACTGAAATCAGCTCTTTAAGAGATTGTCAAAAGAAACTCTGAAAACGAAACATTGATAACTTTTGAGCAAAAGGCTGCACACACGTAATTCAACATACTCTGATTGTCATTTAGAGTTACATTATAGGAGCATTCAACAACAAGTCAAAATGTGCTCCAGAAAGGCAGAAAACAACACTTTGATAGTTTGATATAACTTGAGAACGAATGCAAAAAACAGTCCACTCTAAGAACAGGCCGCTTGGACACTTTCAGAACAGCTCTGTTAATGACTGAAAACAGCTCTCGAAGAGATTGTCAAAAGAGACTCCGAAAACGAAACATTGATCACTTTTGAGCAAAAGGCTGCACACACGCAATTCAAGTTGCTCTGATTGTCCTTTAGAGTTACATTATAGGAGCATTCAGCAACAAGTCAAAATGTACTCCAGAAAAGCAGAACACAACACTGATAGAACTTGAGAACGAATGCAAAAAACAGTCTCAGACTGTTCTCAGAACAGGCCGCTTGGACACTTTCAGAACAGCTCTGTTAATGACTGAAAACAGCTCTCGAAGAGATTGTCAAAAGAGACTCTGAAAACGAAACATTGATAACTTTTGAGCAAAAGGCTGCACACACGTAATTCAACATACTCTGATTGTCATTTAGAGTTACATTATAGGAGCATTCAACAACAAGTCAAAATGTGCTCCAGAAAGGCAGAAAACAACACTTTGATAGTTTGATATAACTTGAGAACGAATGCAAAAAACAGTCCACTCTAAGAACAGGCCGCTTGGACACTTTCAGAACAGCTCTGTTAATGACTGAAAACAGCTCTCGAAGAGATTGTCAAAAGAGACTCCGAAAACGAAACGTTGATCACTTTTGAGCAAAAGGCTGCACACACGCAATTCAAGTTGCTCTGATTGTCATTTAGAGTTACATTATAGGAGCATTCAGCAACAAGTCAAAATGTGCTCCAGAAAAGCAGAAAACAACACTGATAGAACTTGAGAACGAATGCAAAAAACAGTCCACTCTCAGAACAGGCCGCTTGGACACTTTCAGAACAGCTCTGTTAATGACTGAAAACAGCTCTCGAAGAGATTGTCAAAAGAGACTCTGAAAACGAAACGTTGATCACTTTTGAGCAAAAGGCTGCACACACGCAATTCAAGTTGCTCTGATTGTCATTTAGAGTTACATTATAGGAGCATTCAACAACAAGTCAAAATGTGCTCGAGAAAGGCAGAAAACAACACTTTGATATAACTTGAGAACGAATGCAAAAAACAGTCCACTCTCAGAACAGGCTGCTTGGACACAGAACAGCTCTGTTAATGACTGAAATCAGCTCTTTAAGAGATTGTCAAAAGAGACTCTGAAAACGAAACATTGATAACTTTTGAGCAAAAGGCTGCACACACGTAATTCAACATACTCTGATTGTCATTTAGAGTTACATTATAGGAGCATTCAACAAGTCAAAATGTGCTCCAGAAAGGCAGAAAACAACACTTTGATAGTTTGATATAACTTGAAAACGAATGCAAAAAACAGTCCACTCTAAGAACAGGCCGCTTGGACACTTTCAGAACAGCTCTGTTAATGACTGAAAACAGCTCTCGAAGAGATTGTCAAAAGAGACTCCGAAAACGAAACGTTGATCACTTTTGAGCAAAAGGCTGCACACACGCAATTCAAGTTGCTCTGATTGTCATTTAGAGTTACATTATAGGAGCATTCAGCAACAAGTCAAAATGTGCTCCAGAAAAGCAGAAAACAACACTGATAGAACTTGAGAACGAATGCAAAAAACAGTCCACTCTCAGAACAGGCCGCTTGGACACTTTCAGAACAGCTCTGTTAGTGACTGAAAACAGCTCTCGAAGAGATTGTCAAAAGAGACTGAAAACGAAACGTTGATCACTTTTGAGCAAAAGGCTGCACACACGCAATTCAAGTTGCTCTGATTGTCATTTAGAATTACATTATAGGAGCATTCAACAACAAGTCAAAATGTGCTCGAGAAAGGCAGAAAACAACACTTTGATATAACTTGAGAACGAATGCAAAAAACAGTCCACTCTCAGAACCGGCTGCTTGGACACTTTCAGAACAGCTCTGTTAATGACTGAAATCAGCTCTTTAAGAGATTGTCAAAAGAAACTCTGAAAACGAAACATTGATAACTTTTGAGCAAAAGGCTGCACACACGTAATTCAACATACTCTGATTGTCATTTAGAGTTACATTATAGGAGCATTCAACAACAAGTCAAAATGTGCTCCAGAAAGGCAGAAAACAACACTTTGATAGTTTGATATAACTTGAGAACGAATGCAAAAAACAGTCCACTCTAAGAACAGGCCGCTTGGACACTTTCAGAACAGCTCTGTTAATGACTGAAAACAGCTCTCGAAGAGATTGTCAAAAGAGACTCCGAAAACGAAACGTTGATCACTTTTGAGCAAAAGGCTGCACACACGCAATTCAAGTTGCTCTGATTGTCATTTAGAGTTACATTATAGGAGCATTCAGCAACAAGTCAAAATGTGCTCCAGAAAAGCAGAAAACAACACTGATAGAACTTGAGAACGAATGCAAAAAACAGTCCACTCTCAGAACAGGCCGCTTGGACACTTTCAGAACAGCTCTGTTAATGACTGAAAACAGCTCTCGAAGAGATTGTCAAAAGAGACTCTGAAAACGAAACATTGATAACTTTTGAGCAAAAGGCTGCACACACGTAATTCAACATACTCTGATTGTCATTTAGAGTTACACTATAGGAGCATTCAACAACAAGTCAAAATGTGCGCCAGAAAGGCAGAAAACAACACTTTGATAGTTTGATATAACTTGAGAACGAATGCAAAAAACAGTCCACTCTAAGAACAGGCCGCTTGGACACTTTCAGAACAGCTCTGTTAATGACTGAAAACAGCTCTCGAAGAGATTGTCAAAAGAGACTCCGAAAACGAAACGTTGATCACTTTTGAGCAAAAGGCTGCACACACGCAATTCAAGTTGCTCTGATTGTCATTTAGAGTTACATTATAGGAGCATTCAGCAACAAGTCAAAATGTGCTCCAGAAAAGCAGAAAACAACACTGATAGAACTTGAGAACGAATGCAAAAAACAGTCCACTCTCAGAACAGGCCGCTTGGACACTTTCAGAACAGCTCTGTTAGTGACTGAAAACAGCTCTCGAAGAGATTGTCAAAAGAGACTCTGAAAACGAAACGTTGATCACTTTTGAGCAAAAGGCTGCACACACGCAATTCAAGTTGCTCTGATTGTCATTTAGAATTACATTATAGGAGCATTCAACAACAAGTCAAAATGTGCTCGAGAAAGGCAGAAAACAACACTTTGATATAACTTGAGAACGAATGCAAAAAACAGTCCACTCTCAGAACCGGCTGCTTGGACACTTTCAGAACAGCTCTGTTAATGACTGAAATCAGCTCTTTAAGAGATTGTCAAAAGAAACTCTGAAAACGAAACATTGATAACTTTTGAGCAAAAGGCTGCACACACGTAATTCAACATACTCTGATTGTCATTTAGAGTTACATTATAGGAGCATTCAACAACAAGTCAAAATGTGCTCCAGAAAGGCAGAAAACAACACTTTGATAGTTTGATATAACTTGAGAACGAATGCAAAAAACAGTCCACTCTAAGAACAGGCCGCTTGGACACTTTCAGAACAGCTCTGTTAATGACTGAAAACAGCTCTCGAAGAGATTGTCAAAAGAGACTCCGAAAACGAAACGTTGATCACTTTTGAGCAAAAGGCTGCACACACGCAATTCAAGTTGCTCTGATTGTCATTTAGAGTTACATTATAGGAGCATTCAGCAACAAGTCAAAATGTGCTCCAGAAAAGCAGAAAACAACACTGATAGAACTTGAGAACGAATGCAAAAAACAGTCCACTCTCAGAACAGGCCGCTTGGACACTTTCAGAACAGCTCTGTTAATGACTGAAAACAGCTCTCGAAGAGATTGTCAAAAGAGACTCTGAAAACGAAACATTGATAACTTTTGAGCAAAAGGCTGCACACACGTAATTCAACATACTCTGATTGTCATTTAGAGTTACACTATAGGAGCATTCAACAACAAGTCAAAATGTGCGCCAGAAAGGCAGAAAACAACACTTTGATAGTTTGATATAACTTGAGAACGAATGCAAAAAACAGTCCACTCTAAGAACAGGCCGCTTGGACACTTTCAGAACAGCTCTGTTAATGACTGAAAACAGCTCTCGAAGAGATTGTCAAAAGAGACTCCGAAAACGAAACGTTGATCACTTTTGAGCAAAAGGCTGCACACACGCAATTCAAGTTGCTCTGATTGTCATTTAGAGTTACATTATAGGAGCATTCAGCAACAAGTCAAAATGTGCTCCAGAAAAGCAGAAAACAACACTGATAGAACTTGAGAACGAATGCAAAAAACAGTCCACTCTCAGAACAGGCCGCTTGGACACTTTCAGAACAGCTCTGTTAGTGACTGAAAACAGCTCTCGAAGAGATTGTCAAAAGAGACTCTGAAAACGAAACGTTGATCACTTTTGAGCAAAAGGCTGCACACACGCAATTCAAGTTGCTCTGATTGTCATTTAGAATTACATTATAGGAGCATTCAACAACAAGTCAAAATGTGCTCGAGAAAGGCAGAAAACAACACTTTGATATAACTTGAGAACGAATGCAAAAAACAGTCCACTCTCAGAACCGGCTGCTTGGACACTTTCAGAACAGCTCTGTTAATGACTGAAATCAGCTCTTTAAGAGATTGTCAAAAGAAACTCTGAAAACGAAACATTGATAACTTTTGAGCAAAAGGCTGCACACACGTAATTCAACATACTCTGATTGTCATTTAGAGTTACATTATAGGAGCATTCAACAACAAGTCAAAATGTGCTCCAGAAAGGCAGAAAACAACACTTTGATAGTTTGATATAACTTGAGAACGAATGCAAAAAACAGTCCACTCTAAGAACAGGCCGCTTGGACACTTTCAGAACAGCTCTGTTAATGACTGAAAACAGCTCTCGAAGAGATTGTCAAAAGAGACTCCGAAAACGAAACGTTGATCACTTTTGAGCAAAAGGCTGCACACAAGCAATTCAAGTTGCTCTGATTGTCATTTAGAGTTACATTATAGGAGCATTCAGCAACAAGTCAAAATGTGCTCCAGAAAAGCAGAAAACAACACTGATAGAACTTGAGAACGAATGCAAAAAACAGTCCACTCTCAAAACAGGCCGCTTGGACACTTTCAGAACAGCTCTGTTAATGACTGAAAACAGCTCTCGAAGAGATTGTCAAAAGAGACTGAAAACGAAACGTTGATCACTTTTGAGCAAAAGGCTGCACACACGCAATTCAAGTTGCTCTGATTGTCATTTAGAGTTACATTATAGGAGCATTCAACAACAAGTCAAAATGTGCTCGAGAAAGGCAGAAAACAACACTTTGATATAACTTGAGAACGAATGCAAAAAACAGTCCACTCTCAGAACAGGCTGCTTGGACACTTTCAGAACTGCTCTGTTAATGACTGAAATCAGCTCTTTAAGAGATTGTCAAAAGAGACTCTGAAAACGAAACATTGATAACTTTTGAGCAAAAGGCTGCACACACGTAATTCAACATACTCTGATTGTCATTTAGAGTTACACTATAGGAGCATTCAACAACAAGTCAAAATGTGCTCCAGAAAGGCAGAAAACAACACTTTGATAGTTTGATATAACTTGAGAACGAATGCAAAAAACAGTCCACTCTAAGAACAGGCCGCTTGGACACTTTCAGAACAGCTCTGTTAATGACTGAAAACAGCTCTCGAAGAGATTGTCAAAAGAGACTCCGAAAACGAAACGTTGATCACTTTTGAGCAAAAGGCTGCACACACGCAATTCAAGTTGCTCTGATTGTCATTTAGAGTTACTGTAGAATATATTCGTCGTCTGGTGATTTGTCAAAAATGAGGAAAAGGTCTTGAGCAAAGTTAAGACTATTTATTCAAAAAAGACAGGATCAGGTCATCAGGATCAGGTTACACACAAGGCATCAGGGTCGGGGTCCGAGGACAAAGAGAATGATCTCTGTGACTTCCCTAGCTTTATACCCAGTGAAACCACCTTTGAGCCCTCCTCTTCCTCCTAAGCTTTTACCCCAATAAGGAGCTATCGATCGTTCTTCAACCTCTGTGTGTGCGTATGTGTGGGCGCGTGCGTGTGCGTGCCTGTGTGTGCCTGACCATCTGTCGCAAAACCTCCTTGTTTCAGAGGAAGGGCCTTGGGACAAGGCATTACAAAAATTTAAGCATTACAAAGCCCCATACAAATTCATGGTATTTGTGTTTCAAGTTATTTAAACTTAGCCAGGAGGGGTGAAACTCAAAGTATGTGTGTGGTTGCTCACAATGTCCCAACCCGTATGGCAAGAAAGTTGCCTCTCTGGCTGCCATAAAACCCCCACCTGTTGGAACACAAATGCCCTTGCAGGCCCTCAGGAGAGGTCAACCCTTTACAAAGCTATATATATATAATCCATGTTATGTGTGTGTGTTTTAAGTAGAAATATACGACACATCCCCCCTCGGACCACCCAGAGGGTGTTCCGAAACTAAATGATCACATAAAACAAAACAAAAACACAAACCTCACATACCGCAGCTAAGAAATAAAAAATAAAAAATAACAACAACAGACAGAAAAACCATATCAACACCTAACACAAGAAGCACAATAACACAGACCAACCCAGGACCAGTATTAGGAACCAAAGATATCATATGCAAAAAATAGAAACCAACCAATAATAAAAAGAATCTTGAAAATAACAATCACAATTAAACTAAATACAGTCCATCATGCACAAATCAATACAGAAACTTCCAACGACCGATGTTTTCTTTGTCCTTGAAGCGTCAGGGTCAGAGGTTACTAGCACGTGAACCCAGTTGGAGAACAGCCTTTACCGCTGTCTCAGATTGATATCCTTTCCTAGTCAAGAGCTTTTTCTTCGTTGCGCTAGGAACAGAACCTCTTTCCTATCTTTGCATAACCACCACATCACTTCTCAACTGACATCAATCACATGATATAGAAAGAAACAAACAGTAACCGAAGCAAATAATCACAAAACATCACTTAATAAACAAATCATCAAAGGAGGAAACAAAATCAGAAAGCAAAACAGAATCCAGCTTTTGCTCATCAGCTATGTTGGTCAACATTAAAGCATTAATAGGAACATCAGAAATACACTTTCCACAACATTTGATTAAAATACCAAGTAACATAATACAGATGATAATGACAACAAAAATAATAGCGACGGACCTGATCATATTACCAATACCTGAAAAAGCAGAATCAAAGAAATCTAATATATTCCAACCGTGTTCTTTATGTAAATCCTCTACACCCTTCTTGTTAGATTCATGAAAATCATACAGAGCGTTACCAGAATCCGAAATATAACTGCAGCATTCACCGCCTATCAAAGCGCAAGTACCACCCTGACTGGCCAAAATAATGTCCAAAGCCATTCTATTTTGGAGAGCAACATTCTTAGTTTCAGTCAATTCAGTAGCCAGGGCAGATACTACAGCATCCGAAGCATTAATGTGTTTTTCAAGAACGGATGATAGGGCACTTAATTCAGTCTGAGAGTTGTAGACACCATAACTTGGGAATATTAGGCCAAAAAACTTCTGAGCAGTAGATAACTCCCTACGACTACGATGGGTTGCTTGTTTGTGAAGTACAGACATCTCCTCCCGAGTAACTTTCCTAATCAAAGGTATCAGATGAGCCAAATAACAAATACCCTCACTCAAAGCAGGAAGCTTAGAGAATGCATCATTATCACACACAAGAAACACACCCTCCGGGAGTTGAAGCTCCTTACCAGGATACGAGAAAATGACACCACCTATACAAGACGCGGCCCCTAGCTGACGAATCGCGCTGCCCTTGAGCCGAGATTGAATGTCAATACAGGTTGTAATATTTACGAGAGGCATGACTTTAAGCTGCGTGGTGCCTTTCTGCCGTCTGATAGTATTGGTATCATGTAATTTCATTTGAGGCACCATAGCACAATCAACAACTTTACATTTCAATCCAGAAATAACAACTGAACCTCTCCACCGTGTAGAAGTCACACTCCCAGAACATGACAGATGAGGACTCAATGCAGTACCATTCAATTGAACGAACATAGCTTGGATAATATATATCTTCTTCGGACCTGTTGGTTGTGACAAATGTGTAAGCCTATCAATAATAACCTTCCCCACACCGCTAGGCCTATGGTGTTTGTTAACTGCTGCTGTCAGACGTTCCAACACACCAATATCCACACCTGCATAGGAAGAATTTAAAGGAACCAGAATCGTGCTGGGCTGACAAGAAGAGCTCTGGTTCTTGCCCTGTAAAACAAATTGGGCTAAACCCTGCCAATTATAATGAAACCATTCTGCTTTAGTTAACGGTATGGGGAAAAACATAGGAGCAGATGTACTTACAGGGACCTGTTGACAAATCCAGCAATCAGAATAATTCATTTTTGAAGCAAAATCTTTCATGATACTAGTGGCAGAATTAGGGTGGGACCGTGTCCCCAGGTGATTAGAATCATACAACAAATAATCGTCAGTAGCGACTACAATCGCCTTCGTAGAAGCCTTCACAGCAACATTTTTAACCTTTCCTGGTAACTCAACGTGAACATATTCATGCACAAATTCCTTACAGTCCAACAAAAAGTGGTGTGGAAAGTCAGGAGTGTTCCTACAAACTTTGTCCTTGAAATTGTTGGATTTGTCAAACACCTGTTCACCGATATTACGTCTAGCACACCAATACGAGTTCACCTCATTGTCAGCATTAGTTAATGTCACAAGTGTTGACATTAACTGCTGTGTAAGTGTAATATATCTGGCATCCAGTAAATACCACTCAGCCGCTTCAGTCGAGGCATAGATCAAACAATCATCAACAGTACAACGTGAATGTGGGCAAACAAAAGCTCTACCTCCTGTGATCATTCTTCTCTGACGTCCAGGCATAACAGTGTGTGAGTGAAGTGTAGCATTGTCCAAGGAAGTCAATGGGGTAGGAACACTAAGGGGTATATTAGTCTCTGAAACGGCATGGCTTGAGTTTCCTCCTAATTGGCCTTGGTGTATCACGGGATCTGTCTGGTTGGGGTGTATCACTGACAGGTCTGTGTCTCTCAATGGTACCTTGGTCCGGGCAGCCGCCCGGGTTGCTGACATCTCCGTCTGGAGCATTGTCAGGGTCGGAAGGGGTGACAACAGGGGCAACACCAGGCTTGGTAGAACCCCCAAGAGGGGTGTCGCAGTCACTGGATCCTTCACGATCTCCATTGGCCCACTCATCTCTGGGCTGGACAGGGTCTGGGACGAGGCCCCCGGCATCATCTGCATCACGGCGCAGATACTCACCAACATCCTCGTCAGCCTGGATGTCCAAGCTGTGGACTTCCTCGTCCCCAGGGGTCTCCTCACCATCCTGCTGAGGTTCTCCCTCATCGTCCTCATTGGGTGCCTTGATGCAGTGATGAACGTGATACCAAGTGGGGGACCCCTTGATTTGGATGGCAGTCCCAGTGCACCGAACGACCTCGTACGGTCCTTCCCGTCGAGCCTCATGCCACTTCCGTCTGTATATCTTCACGTATACTTTGTCACCCGGTTGCAACGCGTCCTTCCTCTCCTGTGCGTTCACCTCCTCTTCACGTTCCTGTTTGTGGAGCACATAAGAAGAGATACTCTTTTGCCGGTTAGTCATGTACTGTACATAGGCTTTCATGTCACTCTCCAAGAGAGCCAAACTTGGCCCTTTCCCACTGGTTCGTGCACAGGGAGCTGTCATTATTCTCCCCATAGCCAGTTCATGGGGAGTCAAGTGCAGCCCTCGAATCTCACTGGAACGACAGGCCATCAATGCAAGAGGGAGTCCTTCCACCCAATTAAGACCTGTATGCTGACAGACCTTAGACAGACGGTTCTTAAGGACCCCGTTCATCCTCTCTACCATCCCCTGGCTTTGAGGTGAGTAAATACACCCAAATCTCTGCTTGATCCTCAACTTTTGTAGTATAAGCTTTACCGTCTTATCTACAAATTCCTTTCCATTGTCTGACGCTATCCTATCTGGAATTCCAAACCTAGGTATGAATTCCCTGCATAGGAACTTTGCTACAGACTGAGCATCCTTTCTTCGAGTGGGGCAAGCTTCTACCCATCTGCTGAACCTGTCTACTACAACTAGCATGTACCTGTATCCTGCAACAGGACGAACCATGTCCACATAGTCAATCACCAAATGTTTCATTGGCCCGTTTGGGGTAGGGATATGCCCAGTTCCCACTGGTATTCCAGGTCTGATATTGTTTTTCAAACAGACCACACATTGACCAAGGATATGGTCTATTTGTTCCAACAAATATGGAGCCCAAAAACCATATTCCTTGGTGATCTTGCGTCTTACCTCCCCCCTGGCCACATGTGCTAATCCATGGGCTTCCTGTATCAGCATGCCTAATAAATCTGGGGGTGCCACAACCAGTCCCTCATGATTTCTCCATAGACCTGTGTCATCCTGACTAGCCCCCCTTGTTAACCATAGGTTTTTGTCTAGCGCATTTGCCCCACTCTGTAACATCAACAAATCCTCAAGCGTGACCATGCCCTGTAACTGTGCTTCATGTGTGATCAGCAGAACTTTACCTGCTTTGTCTGCTCCTGTAATGGCTTTGGCTGCATCATCTGCAGCCCTGTTACCTTGTGTGACATGTGATGAGTCAGATCTGTGTGCGGCACACTTCACTATGGCTAATTCCCTTGGTTTCATCATGGCTTGTAACAGCTTCATGATTTGAGCGTGGTGCTGAATAGGCGAACCATCAGTTTTCTTAAAACCCCGTCCCTTCCATACAGCTCCATGTAAATGACACACATTATGGGCGTAGGCAGAGTCGGTGTACACTGTCACTCTTCGTCCGGTTCCCAAGTTGCATGCTTCTGTGAGGGCAATCAACTCAGCCAACTGAGCTGAACAAGGCTGAGGAACAGCCTCGGCTTGTTCCACAATGAACTCCGAATTTTGGGATCGGACTATGGCATACCCAGCACGTAAATTTTCTCCTACCCGGTAACAAGATCCATCAGTCCAATACTCAACGTCAGCTTCCTTTAAAGGCAAAGCTAGTAGATCTGCTCTAAGCTTAGAGTACCTCGTAGCTTCCTTCACACAATCGTGTGGTTCCCCATCTTCTGGGGTTGGCAAGGTCTCTGCTGGGTTAAGTGTGTTACATCTTAGTAATGTTACATCTTCCCTTTCCAACATCCTGTAATAATCCCTAATCCTAGGCATCGTCAAAGTGTACTTGCCTTGATTCAAGAGATTCCTTAGACTGTGGTGGCAGAGAATGGTAATTGGGTACCCCATTGTTAAGGTTGTTGCCTTCTCGTACATAAGATATGCCCCGGCCATTGCTCTGTAGCATGGCGCGAAACCCATTTCTACCTCTGAATATGCGACAGAATAATAGGCTATGGGCTGTGGACTAGGTCCAATGCCTGTTGGTTGCGTAAGAACAGCGCAGGCATACTTCCCCTCGGCTGAAGAAGAAACATACAATCCAAATTCTTTGGAATAATCTGGAAGCGCTAAAGCTGGCGCTTCTTGCAATTTGTGTTTAATTGTCTCAAACGCCAAATCAGCTTCCCTTGTCCAAGTAATGCAACATTGGAGGTTATCACTACCTGTTTCCTTAATCATCCCCCTCAATGGAGCGACCAGTCTAGTGTAATCCTCCACCCATGCTGAACTATACCCAGTAATGCCCAAAAACATCATCATTTCCCTAACCGTTCGTGGTTTTGGAGCCTTCTGAATAGCTTCCAAATGTACATTAGTGACACTGCGATGTCCCTGTGTAATGGATTGTCCTAAGTAAGTTACCTTTTCCTGACAATACTGTAGCTTCTTTTTAGACACCTTGTGTCCCTTCTCCGCCAAAACCTTTAACAGTTTAACGGAATCCCTGTGACATGTTTCTTCATCTGGGGCACAAAGGAGTATGTCATCCATGTACTGAATGGCAGTACTACTTATCATCTGCTCTAACCCGTCTAAGTCCTCCTTCAAGACCTGATTAAAAACATGAGGACTGTGTTTGTACCCCTGTGGCATTCTGGTATATTGATAATGCTGACCTTTGTAGGTAAACCCAAATAACCCTTGACTTTCTACACTAAGAGGTATAGAAAAGAAAGCCCCGCATAAATCAATCACTGTAAACACTTTGGCTGTAGATGGAATCTGAGTCAACAGCACATGAGGATCAGGAACTTCAGCTGGATAGCTGACAACTACCTCATTCACAGCCCGTAGGTCATGTACCAGACGATATGAACCATCAGGTTTCGTCACTGGCAGAAGAGGTGTGTTGCTTAACGGATATTGAGTTATCTTCAGGACTCCTGCCTCTAACAGTCCTTTGATCTGTGGCTCAATTCCATCAATTGCTTCTTGTTTCAATGGGTATTGATTTTTCCAAGGGGGTTCTGCACCTGGTATGAGTTCAACTCTCAATGGACGAGCTGATTTCACAAATCCAATGTCTGTACTGTTCTTTGCCCACAGGTCGGCTGGCACATTCTGCATCATTTCTTCTCTGAGGTCTCTTTCAGCTTGTACAGGAAGGATTAGCTGGTTCATTAGCTTCACAGTCTGCGGATGTCCTATTCCTTGAGCAGAGATCATCAGTTTTGTGAACTGTCCATCAATGCTCCTCCAGATAGCAGGGTTTTCTTTTGTCGTTACAAATCTGGCTTTTTCTGAGTCTGCCATCATTGCCCCTAAATGCTTCTGTTTATAGTGTTCAGATATCATAAGTGTCACATGAGGGATGCTACCCTCAATCTTATGCTCCTGATCTAGATAAGTGTCACTGTTTATCTTCATAGCCACTCCCTGAGGGCCTAGGATTATACAACTTGTACTAAGCTGTACCTGTTTTGGCTGATGCTTCAGCCACTCATCTGGGTTTGCATCTGCAACTTCTCTAAAATACTGGAGTGTACAATGCAATGGATCAGTAGGCCTTCTGGCCTCTGACATGTGTGCCAGGATATAATTGTCCCACATCCTTGCTGGTTCCATTAGGTCTGGGCTAAGCCCTCCCACCCAATACACCATAGATGCGTTGTTGTCCATCATGACAGACAGCTGTCTGTTCTCTTGTGGCACTGTCACCTGACAGCCGTCAGGTGTGCATTTCACTGTACAATTCAATTGGCATAGTGCATCTCTCCCTAGTAGCCCTATTGGCGTGTGTTCTGATACAAGTATTGACAGATCTGCTCTCTGTCCTTTGTACTCTAAGCTTACAAGCTCAGTGGTAGGGATCAGCTGTTTAATTCCCTCGAATCCGATTGTCTTCACATATTTCCCAGACATAGGAAGGTGCGTGGCGTCTTCAGGCTTCAGACAGGTGTAGGCTGCTCCACTGTCCACCATCAATTCTAATGGACGTTGGTTGACCGACACCCATATTGTAGGTTCATCTTCAGGCCTGTTTGTCACCACCAGCTGGCACCCCCCTCTCGGATCTTCTGGGCACCGCTATAGCCCAGCTGCTGGGCCTCCGTAGGGGTTCACCACTCCTGGGGCCGGTGTAGCAGGGGGCCTATATCCTCCTTTTTGTTTCCCCCCTGCGCCCCCCTGGTTCTTCTTCCAGCAGGTACGGGCTAAGTGTCCATACTGGCCGCATTGGAAACATGGTCCTAGCATCTTCTTCCCTGCTGCGGTCCATCCCTCTTGTGGTGGTCCTTGGCCAGGCTGGTTGTATGGCTGGTATGGAACCACTTGCACCCCTGGTGGCCCCTGTGGGTATGGATACCCCCCATGTGGCCCCTGTGGGTATGACTGGGGAGGGACAGTTTGCAGTTGCTGTGGCTGAGATGGGACCTGTAGGGCTATAGTCTGCACTCTCTCTCTGGTTTTCTTGCCTTCAGTCAATTGTACTTGAGTTAGTTTTCTGAGTGAGTCTTCGTCTTGTGCCTTCTGTATCTGAATCTTCTTTCTAAATAATTCTACTTGGTGTGCTACGTTGTCTATATAAACAGCCTTGTTCATGTGTCGTAGCCCCACCACTTCTGCTAACTTGTTCTTAACTGGGGTAGGGAGACCTTGTTGAATCTTTTCCCTGATTATGGCTTTTTCTAACGGGTTATCTTTGGCGTCCTTCCCTGTCACACTTCTCCATTGAGAGTGCACACGGGCAACAAAACCCCTGGGATTCTCATCTCCCCCCAGTGGCTTCACAATGACATTGTCTGGGTGAATGTGAGTAGGGTATGTCTCTCTGATTGCCTTCCACAGCCTGCCTCTGTTTGCTGCGAAGAGCTCTGGGTCATAAACGGATGTATCGATATATCTATGAAGTCCTGCCTTCATCAATATTTCCTGCATGGTGTCCAATCCTGTAATGGTAGCTAAGAGTCTTTTCAGGTCTCCCATTGCAGCGTGCGTTCCTGTCAATCTCACGTCGACTTGCGTCGTCCAGGGGTGGCCACCATCTTCCAGGACTGGGAGTTTTTCTATCACTTCTGACAGATCTGTATGATTCCAAGGACGATATTCCATCTGGTTACCTCGAATCAGCACCGGGAAGTTCCCCTGAATTGCCTCTTCCTCCGATGCCCTCCCCCTGTTCCCCACAGAGGGCCTTAGGTCATAATCGCTTACTAGTGGCTTCGTTTTTTCGTCCCGCCTTGGTGTCGCTCCGGACCTTGGGAAGTTCAACTGGGATGTATGTGATGATGTCGCTCGAGATTGACGATACTCTTCTTTCTCTACTTCTAGGTCCTGCATCTGTTGTCTGTAGCTTTCTTCCTCTCTTAGGATTCTCGCATGGAGTTTTCTTGCCCTCTCTCTTGATTCCTCCTCATCCTTTTTTAGGGATTTTCCACGGCGTTTCATCATCCTTTCTTCCTCCTCTTCCTCCCTCTCTTCCTGCAGCTTCTTCTTCTTTTGCTTTAAGCTCTCTTTTCTCTTCCCTACCTTCAGAGACTTCTGCTCATCTTCAGAACTACTTTCTTCTTTTCCCTTCTTATAGCGCATTTTCCCTCCCTGCTTTTCGGCCCTGGCTATTAGTTTTCTCATCTGAGCACTGTAGCCTCCTTGTGCATTGCTGTCATCACTTGAATCTTCGCTATCACCTCCACTGCCATCTTCACTGTCATCTGTCTTGTCACTCCTGTCGTCCCCTTTTCCCCTCGGCTCCTTCTTCTTCTTCTGTTTGGCACCTGACCTGTTCTCTGGTTCGAAGTCCACGGTCACTTTCGCTCTTCCCCTCTCTAGTACATTATCATCCTCATCTTGGATAGTGAAGGCTCCGTTCGTACTTAGGACGGGGACCTGAGGGTAGATCCGCTGAGAATTGTCCTCCAGTATCTTGGCATAGGGAGGAGGACTGGAGATTGGAGCTGTGTGTGAGAATGGAATGTTCACTTTCTCTTCCATTGCTTTGGCCAATTCATCTCTTTTTTCTGGATCCATGTGAGCTGTTTTCTCATTCCAAGCTAATGCTACTTTCTGCCCCTCTACCTTAAAGAGGTCTAAGATGTCTAATTCTAACTTGCGTTTCTCTGACCTATTTTTCCCTTTCTGATTTGCCTTGTGTACATTGATAAGTATCTCCAATGTTGCAATTAATTGTAAGTCAAAGGTGCCCTCTTCTGGCCATGGTTGTTCAATGTCTGCCCAACGAATATTCCATTTCGTTGACATTTTGCTAATTTCTTTAACAAGAGGATTCATTTTTTCCACTATAGCCACAGGGGATAAAGTTGCCAATATTCCACTATCTGTGGTAACAGCCGTTACAATTTTACTGGATGCGGCTCCCATGTTAAGCTGATTGATTTATACTGCTCAATATGCTGAAAGTATGCTATAAGGTGTACTTTTCTTACAACCCACCTTCTGTTGCCGTATCTGCTAAACAGATGCTAGTCCAACTTTTAACTGTGTCAACTGTCTACACAGAACACTACAATTCAGAACAACGGATTGTTTCAGTGGTATTGTGTATTATTGACTTAAATGTAATCTATGTGTGTGTTTTAATCTAAATGTTTTTCCCTTATTGTGTATGAATGTGTGTCACTTAATTGCTCAATCAATACTAATTATAGTTCAGGTCAACTTAATTATTAAACTACAAAGGCTGTTCAACACAATTATCAAATTACAAAGGCAGGTCACGCTCTAAGTCTTTCTGATCCACAAACCCTTGATTGATCAATCCTCAGATAGAAACTGTTCTGCTATTCTTTAATCAAAAACTGTGAAAAAGAACTTAACTTGAAATAAAAAGATGTAAAATACGAATATTAATTATAACCTGTAAGGAAATCGACTTGTTATTTGGAAGGAATAAATGATTAATTATTCATTACAATCTGTAAAGAAATCGACTTGTTATTTGGAAGGAATAAATGATTAATTATTAATTACAATCTGTAAAGAAATCGACTTGTTATTTGAATGGAATGCATAATTAATTAGACTTAGTCATTGACACTTCATTGATGTAAACCTGTGAAAGAAAACGTTATCATTAGACTATTACAAACCAATTGATCAAAGTTTTGTGAAAACAGAAAATGAAATGATCTGAATAATTAATTCAATCAATTTGTAATTAATTAAATTAATTGAAGTAATGTAATATATTACAATCATTTACAACCATCCATTTATTAATTTAAAGGACTATTTCATCGACCTCAGATAGATTTCAGAGAGGATCAGTGTTTTAAAATGTCTTGTCGTGTTTTGTCCACTAGATGGCGGCAAGCAACCGAAAATGTCTTGTCCTTTGTGGAATGCGCTCCGACTAATGCGCATGCGCCAGCTCCTCCGTGTGAAATGGAGTCTATGAATGTTTTAACCGTAATTCTAAACTATTTAAAATACCCCGCTGATCAATTCACTTTATCTCTATCTTTATAAATACTACAATCTATGTGAATGAATTTATCTTTATCTGTAAGGGATAAGTAATGAAATTAATCAAATTCAGGTTCCCTTCTAAAGGAATGTTCCACTGTGTGTGCGCTTTTGCAGAGCAGGAAGGGGGGGGGCTTTATTGTTCTTGAAAACCCACGGCCGTGTTGGGGCCTGCTTTAAAACAATCTCTTTAACACAACTTGTTTTCATAAACAATTACTTTTCACGACACAGCAATATCAAGATTATCTTTCAATGCAGTTAAACGTATTATTTACCAAATTAATCTCATTCTAATATTCTCCATTGACCATTGCTTCTTCACATTCCTTTTCCAAGAGAAGTTAAAGGCTAATTTAATGGCCTTTGTTTCTCCGCGTGTCCGCGACAACAATGAGCAATGGCGAATTCAGAACGGCGTCTATTTCAACTTATTTCACAAGTATGCTCTGCTGACAAGGACAAAGGGACCTCTTGTCTTCCAAAACGGACTTTTCAGTCCAATTACACTTTTATCAAACAGGAATTCTCATTCCTTACACATTAACACATTAATACACTCATCAGACTATTTTCTGATCTAAAACATTTATCAGCCCACTGGGAAAACGTCTTTTCCACAGTTTTATGCTAATAGCTCGTTCCCAAAACAAGCCCTACATGCAGGTCACTCTCTGCTGTACTACAAACACGATATTTTAACGTATCGAACAATCAAATCACTATATTTACATATACAGATTTCACAATCCGGCTAATTGTCCAGCCCCTACCCAATCCTTAAAGATAATATATTTCAACACATCAAGATTCTTTTGAATATAGCTCATCTGATAGACACAGTCAATCTTGCACAACTCCGCCTTGTCCTGGCGAAAATCCAGCAAGGGAGGGGTATTCTGCAGAAGACTTACCTCTGTGCTGAATTGAAGAGATGCAAAAAATGACGGTGATTCGAATGGCTATTTTTCATCTCCCATTAGGCTCGCCACTTTGTAGAATATATTCGTCGTCTGGTGATTTGTCAAAAATGAGGAAAAGGTCTTGAGCAAAGTTAAGACTATTTATTCAAAAAAGACAGGATCAGGTCATCAGGATCAGGTTACACACAAGGCATCAGGGTCGGGGTCCGAGGACAAAGAGAATGATCTCTGTGACTTCCCTAGCTTTATACCCAGTGAAACCACCTTTGAGCCCTCCTCTTCCTCCTAAGCTTTTACCCCAATAAGGAGCTATCGATCATTCTTCAACCTCTGTGTGTGCGTATGTGTGGGCGCGTGCGTGTGCGTGCCTGTGTGTGCCTGACCATCTGTCGCAAAACCTCCTTGTTTCAGAGGAAGGGCCTTGGGACAAGGCGTCTGCCAAATGCCAACAACGTAAATTTAAGCATTACAAAGCCCCATACAAATTCATGGTATTTGTGTTTCAAGTTATTTAAACTTAGCCAGGAGGGGTGAAACTCAAAGTATGTGTGTGGTTGCTCACAATGTCCCAACCCGTATGGCAAGAAAGTTGCCTCTCTGGCTGCCATAAAACCCCCACCTGTTGGAACACAAATGCCCTTGCAGGCCCTCAGGAGAGGTCAACCCTTTACAAAGCTATATATATATAATCCATGTTATGTGTGTGTGTTTTAAGTAGAAATATACGACATTACATTATAGGAGCATTCAGCAACAAGTCAAAATGTGCTCCAGAAAAGCAGAAAACAACACTGATAGAACTTGAGAACGAATGCAAAAAACAGTCCACTCTCAAAACAGGCCGCTTGGACACTTTCAGAACAGCTCTGTTAATGACTGAAAACAGCTCTCGAAGAGATTGTCAAAAGAGACTGAAAACGAAACGTTGATCACTTTTGAGCAAAAGGCTGCACACACGCAATTCAAGTTGCTCTGATTGTCATTTAGAGTTACATTATAGGAGCATTCAACAACAAGTCAAAATGTGCTCGAGAAAGGCAGAAAACAACACTTTGATATAACTTGAGAACGAATGCAAAAAACAGTCCACTCTCAGAACAGGCTGCTTGGACACTTTCAGAACAGCTCTGTTAATGACTGAAATCAGCTCTTTAAGAGATTGTCAAAAGAGACTCTGAAAACGAAACATTGATAACTTTTGAGCAAAAGGCTGCACACACGTAATTCAACATACTCTGATTGTCATTTAGAGTTACACTATAGGAGCATTCAACAACAAGTCAAAATGTGCTCCAGAAAGGCAGAAAACAACACTTTGATAGTTTGATATAACTTGAGAACGAATGCAAAAAACAGTCCACTCTAAGAACAGGCCGCTTGGACACTTTCAGAACAGCTCTGTTAATGACTGAAAACAGCTCTCGAAGAGATTGTCAAAAGAGACTCCGAAAACGAAACGTTGATCACTTTTGAGCAAAAGGCTGCACACACGCAATTCAAGTTGCTCTGACTGTCATTTAGAGTTACATTATAGGAGCATTCAGCAACAAGTCAAAATGTGCTCCAGAAAAGCAGAAAACAACACTGATAGAACTTGAGAACGAATGCAAAAAACAGTCCACTCTCAGAACAGGCCGCTTGGACACTTTCAGAACAGCTCTGTTAATGACTGAAAACAGCTCTCGAAGAGATTGTCAAAAGAGACTGAAAACGAAACGTTGATCACTTTTGAGCAAAAGGCTGCACACACGCAATTCAAGTTGCTCTGATTGTCATTTAGAGTTACATTATAGGAGCATTCAACAACAAGTCAAAATGTGCTCGAGAAAGGCAGAAAACAACACTTTGTTATAACTTGAGAACGAATGCAAAAAACAGTCCACTCTCAGAACAGGCTGCTTGGACACTTTCAGAACAGCTCTGTTAATGACTGAAATCAGCTCTTTAAGAGATTGTCAAAAGAGACTCTGAAAACGAAACATTGATAACTTTTGAGCAAAAGGCTGCACACACGTAATTCAACATACTCTGATTGTCATTTAGAGTTACACTATAGGAGCATTCAACAAAAAGTCAAAATGTGCTCCAGAAAGGCAGAAAACAACACTTTGATAGTTTGATATAACTTGAGAACGAATGCAAAAAACAGTCCAGTCTAAGAACAGGCCGCTTGGACACTTTCAGAACAGCTCTGTTAATGACTGAAAACAGCTCTCGAAGAGATTGTCAAAAGAGACTCCGAAAACGAAACGTTGATCACTTTTGAGCAAAAGGCTGCACACACGCAATTCAAGTTGCTCTGATTGTCATTTAGAGTTACATTATAGGAGCATTCAGCAACAAGTCAAAATGTGCTCCAGAAAAGCAGAAACCAACACTGATAGAACTTGAGAACGAATGCAAAAAACAGTCCACTCTCAGAACAGGCCGCTTGGACACTTTCAGAACAGCTCTGTTAATGACTGAAAACAGCTCTCGAAGAGATTGTCAAAAGAGACTGAAAACGAAACGTTGATCACTTTTGAGCAAAAGGCTGCACACACGCAATTCAAGTTGCTCTGATTGTCATTTAGAGTTACATTATAGGAGCATTCAACAACAAGTGAAAATGTGCTCGAGAAAGGCAGAAAACAACACTTTGATATAACTTGAGAACGAATGCAAAAAACAGTCCACTCTCAGAACAGGCTGCTTGGACACTTTCAGAACAGCTCTGTTAATGACTGAAATCAGCTCTTTAAGAGATTGTCAAAAGAGACTCTGAAAACGAAACATTGATAACTTTTGAGCAAAAGGCTGCACACACGTAATTCAACATACTCTGATTGTCATTTAGAGTTACACTATAGGAGCATTCAACAACAAGTCAAAATGTGCTCCAGAAAGGCAGAAAACAACACTTTGATAGTTTGATATAACTTGAGAACGAATGCAAAAAACAGTCCACTCTAAGAACAGGCCGCTTGGACACTTTCAGAACAGCTCTGTTAATGACTGAAAACAGCTCTCGAAGAGATTGTCAAAAGAGACTCCGAAAACGAAACGTTGATCACTTTTGAGCAAAAGGCTGCACACACGCAATTCAAGTTGCTCTGACTGTCATTTAGAGTTACATTATAGGAGCATTCAGCAACAAGTCAAAATGTGCTCCAGAAAAGCAGAAAACAACACTGATAGAACTTGAGAACGAATGCAAAAAACAGTCCACTCTCAGAACAGGCCGCTTGGACACTTTCAGAACAGCTCTGTTAATGACTGAAAACAGCTCTCGAAGAGATTGTCAAAAGAGACTGAAAACGAAACGTTGATCACTTTTGAGCAAAAGGCTGCACACACGCAATTCAAGTTGCTCTGATTGTCATTTAGAGTTACATTATAGGAGCATTCAACAACAAGTCAAAATGTGCTCGAGAAAGGCAGAAAACAACACTTTGTTATAACTTGAGAACGAATGCAAAAAACAGTCCACTCTCAGAACAGGCTGCTTGGACACTTTCAGAACAGCTCTGTTAATGACTGAAATCAGCTCTTTAAGAGATTGTCAAAAGAGACTCTGAAAACGAAACATTGATAACTTTTGAGCAAAAGGCTGCACACACGTAATTCAACATACTCTGATTGTCATTTAGAGTTACACTATAGGAGCATTCAACAAAAAGTCAAAATGTGCTCCAGAAAGGCAGAAAACAACACTTTGATAGTTTGATATAACTTGAGAACGAATGCAAAAAACAGTCCAGTCTAAGAACAGGCCGCTTGGACACTTTCAGAACAGCTCTGTTAATGACTGAAAACAGCTCGCGAAGAGATTGTCAAAAGAGACTCCGAAAACGAAACGTTGATCACTTTTGAGCAAAAGGCTGCACACACGCAATTCAAGTTGCTCTGATTGTCATTTAGAGTTACATTATAGGAGCATTCAGCAACAAGTCAAAATGTGCTCCAGAAAAGCAGAAACCAACACTGATAGAACTTGAGAACGAATGCAAAAAACAGTCCACTCTCAGAACAGGCCGCTTGGACACTTTCAGAACAGCTCTGTTAATGACTGAAAACAGCTCTCGAAGAGATTGTCAAAAGAGACTCTGAAAACGAAACGTTGATCACTTTTGAGCAAAAGGCTGCACACACGCAATTCAAGTTGCTCTGATTGTCATTTAGAGTTACATTATAGGAGCATTCAACAACAAGTCAAAATGTGCTCGAGAAAGGCAGAAAACAACACTTTGATATAACTTGAGAACGAATGCAAAAAACAGTCCACTCTCAGAACCGGCTGCTTGGACACTTTCAGAACAGCTCTGTTAATGACTGAAATCAGCTCTTTAAGAGATTGTCAAAAGAAACTCTGAAAACGAAACATTGATAACTTTTGAGCAAAAGGCTGCACACACGTAATTCAACATACTCTGATTGTCATTTAGAGTTACATTATAGGAGCATTCAACAACAAGTCAAAATGTGCTCCAGAAAGGCAGAAAACAACACTTTGATAGTTTGATATAACTTGAGAACGAATGCAAAAAACAGTCCACTCTAAGAACAGGCCGCTTGGACACTTTCAGAACAGCTCTGTTAATGACTGAAAACAGCTCTCGAAGAGATTGTCAAAAGAGACTCCGAAAACGAAACGTTGATCACTTTTGAGCAAAAGGCTGCACACACGCAATTCAAGTTGCTCTGATTGTCATTTAGAGTTACATTATAGGAGCATTCAGCAACAAGTCAAAATGTGCTCCAGAAAAGCAGAAAACAACACTGATAGAACTTGAGAACGAATGCAAAAAACAGTCCACTCTCAGAACAGGCCGCTTGGACACTTTCAGAACAGCTCTGTTAATGACTGAAAACAGCTCTCGAAGAGATTGTCAAAAGAGACTCTGAAAACGAAACATTGATAACTTTTTAGCAAAAGGCTGCACACACGTAATTCAACATACTCTGATTGTCATTTAGAGTTACATTATAGGAGCATTCAACAACAAGTCAAAATGTGCTCCAGAAAGGCAGAAAACAACACTTTGATAGTTTGATATAACTTGAGAACGAATGCAAAAAACAGTCCACTCTAAGAACAGGCCGCTTGGACACTTTCAGAACAGCTCTGTTAATGACTGAAAACAGCTCTCGAAGAGATTGTCAAAAGAGACTCCGAAAACGAAACGTTGATCACTTTTGAGCAAAAGGCTGCACACACGCAATTCAAGTTGCTCTGACTGTCATTTAGAGTTACATTATAGGAGCATTCAGCAACAAGTCAAAATGTGCTCCAGAAAAGCAGAAAACAACACTGATAGAACTTGAGAACGAATGCAAAAAACAGTCCACTCTCAGAACAGGCCGCTTGGACACTTTCAGAACAGCTCTGTTAATGACTGAAAACAGCTCTCGAAGAGATTGTCAAAAGAGACTGAAAACGAAACGTTGATCACTTTTGAGCAAAAGGCTGCACACACGCAATTCAAGTTGCTCTGATTGTCATTTAGAGTTACATTATAGGAGCATTCAACAACAAGTCAAAATGTGCTCGAGAAAGGCAGAAAACAACACTTTGTTATAACTTGAGAACGAATGCAAAAAACAGTCCACTCTAAGAACAGGCCGCTTGGACACTTTCAGAACAGCTCTGTTAATGACTGAAAACAGCTCTCGAAGAGATTGTCAAAAGAGACTCCGAAAACGAAACGTTGATCACTTTTGAGCAAAAGGCTGCACACACGCAATTCAAGTTGCTCTGATTGTCATTTAGAGTTACATTATAGGAGCATTCAGCAACAAGTCAAAATGTGCTCCAGAAAAGCAGAAAACAACACTGATAGAACTTGAGAACGAATGCAAAAAACAGTCCACTCTCAGAACAGGCCGCTTGGACACTTTCAGAACAGCTCTGTTAATGACTGAAAACAGCTCTCGAAGAGATTGTCAAAAGAGACTCTGAAAACGAAACATTGATAACTTTTTAGCAAAAGGCTGCACACACGTAATTCAACATACTCTGATTGTCATTTAGAGTTACATTATAGGAGCATTCAACAACAAGTCAAAATGTGCTCCAGAAAGGCAGAAAACAACACTTTGATAGTTTGATATAACTTGAGAACGAATGCAAAAAACAGTCCACTCTAAGAACAGGCCGCTTGGACACTTTCAGAACAGCTCTGTTAATGACTGAAAACAGCTCTCGAAGAGATTGTCAAAAGAGACTCCGAAAACGAAACGTTGATCACTTTTGAGCAAAAGGCTGCACACACGCAATTCAAGTTGCTCTGATTGTCATTTAGAGTTACATTATAGGAGCATTCAGCAACAAGTCAAAATGTGCTCCAGAAAAGCAGAAAACAACACTGATAGAACTTGAGAACGAATGCAAAAAACAGTCCACTCTCAGAACAGGCCGCTTGGACACTTTCAGAACAGCTCTGTTAATGACTGAAAAAAGCTCTCGAAGAGATTGTCAAAAGAGACTGAAAATGAAACGTTGATCACTTTTGAGCAAAAGGCTGCACACACGCAATTCAAGTTGCTCTGATTGTCATTTAGAGTTACATTATAGGAGCATTCAACAACAAGTCAAAATGTGCTCGAGAAAGGCAGAAAACAACACTTTGATATAACTTGAGAACGAATGCAAAAAACAGTCCACTCTCAGAACAGGCTGCTTGGACACTTTCAGAACAGCTCTGTTAATGACTGAAATCAGCTCTTTAAGAGATTGTCAAAAGAGACTCTGAAAACGAAACATTGATAACTTTTGAGCAAAAGGCTGTACACATGTAATTCAACATACTCTGATTGTCATTTAGAGTTACACTATAGGAGCATTCAACAACAAGTCAAAATGTGCTCCAGAAAGGCAGAAAACAACACTTTGATAGTTTGATATAACTTGAGAACGAATGCAAAAAACAGTCCACTCTAAGAACAGGCCGCTTGGACACTTTCAGAACAGCTCTGTTAATGACTGAAAACAGCTCTCGAAGAGATTGTCAAAAGAGACTCCGAAAACGAAACGTTGATCACTTTTGAGCAAAAGGCTGCACACACGCAATTCAAGTTGCTCTGATTGTCATTTAGAGTTACATTATAGGAGCATTCAGCAACAAGTCAAAATGTGCTCCAGAAAAGCAGAAAACAACACTGATAGAACTTGAGAACGAATGCAAAAAACAGTCCACTCTCAGAACAGGCCGCTTGGACACTTTCAGAACAGCTCTGTTAATGACTGAAAACAGCTCTCGAAGAGATTGTCAAAAGAGACTCTGAAAACGAAACGTTGATCACTTTTGAGCAAAAGGCTGCACACACGCAATTCAAGTTGCTCTGATTGTCATTTAGAGTTACATTATAGGAGCATTGAACAACAAGTCAAAATGTGCTCGAGAAAGGCAGAAAACAACACTTTGATATAACTTGAGAACGAATGCAAAAAACAGTCCACTCTCAGAACAGGCTGCTTGGACACTTTCAGAACAGCTCTGTTAATGACTGAAATCAGCTCTTTAAGAGATTGTCAAAAGAGACTCTGAAAACGAAACATTGATAACTTTTGAGCAAAAGGCTGCACACACGTAATTCAACATACTCTGATTGTCATTTAGAGTTACATTATAGGAGCATTCAACAACAAGTCAAAATGTGCTCCAGAAAGGCAGAAAACAACACTTTGATAGTTCGATATAACTTGAGAACGAATGCAAAAAACAGTCCACTCTAAGAACAGGCCGCTTGGACACTTTCAGAACAGCTCTGTTAATGACTGAAAACAGCTCTCGAAGAGATTGTCAAAAGAGACTTCGAAAACGAAACGTTGATCACTTTTGAGCAAAAGGCTGCACACACGCAATTCAAGTTGCTCTGATTGTCATTTAGAGTTACATTATAGGAGCATTCAGCAACAAGTCAAAATGTGCTCCAGAAAAGCAGAAAACAACACTGATAGAACTTGAGAACGAATGCAAAAAACAGTCCACTCTCAGAACAGGCCGCTTGGACACTTTCAGAACAGCTCTGTTAATGACTGAAAACAGCTCTCGAAGAGATTGTCAAAAGAGACTCCGAAAACGAAACGTTGATCACTTTTGAGCAAAAGGCTGCACACACGCAATTCAAGTTGCTCTGATTGTCATTTAGAGTTACATTATAGGAGCATTCAGCAACAAGTCAAAATGTGCTCCAGAAAAGCAGAAAACAACACTGATAGAACTTGAGAACGAATGCAAAAAACAGTCCACTCTCAGAACAGGCCGCTTGGACACTTTCAGAACAGCTCTGTTAATGACTGAAAACAGCTCTCGAAGAGATTGTCAAAAGAGACTCTGAAAACGAAACGTTGATCACTTTTGAGCAAAAGGCTGCACACACGCAATTCAAGTTGCTCTGATTGTCATTTAGAGTTACATTATAGGAGCATTCAACAACAAGTCAAAATGTGCTCGAGAAAGGCAGAAAACAACACTTTGATATAACTTGAGAACGAATGCAAAAAACAGTCCACTCTCAGAACAGGCTGCTTGGACACTTTCAGAACAGCTCTGTTAATGACTGAAATCAGCTCTTTAAGAGATTGTCAAAAGAGACTCTGAAAACGAAACATTGATAACTTTTGAGCAAAAGGCTGCACACACGTAATTCAACATACTCTGATTGTCATTTAGAGTTACATTATAGGAGCATTCAACAACAAGTCAAAATGTGCTCCAGAAAGGCAGAAAACAACACTTTGATAGTTCGATATAACTTGAGAACCAGGGGAGGCTGGTTCATTAGGGGCAATTGGACAATGCCCCACCAAAGGGAGAAGAGAGAGATTTTTTTTCTATGACTTCTAGACAGTGTTGCTTCTGAATATCATAGTCCAATCAGCTAGTGTTCTGTGGAGTATATCATAGTCCAATCAGCTAGTGTTCTGTGGAGTATGTTCCAATCAGCTTCAAGTCCCGCCCCTTTCAGGGCAACTTTCTCTCTACTCGAAATTGCACTAGGCTGTTCTCGTAGACTTGCATGTAAAATCTATTTTGGTAACTTCAGGCCATTCGGTCATTTGTCTATGGGGTTTTGGGACATGCACAAAGAATCGTACGTGCTTACGTCATGTCATACGGCCGGCGTAGCTTTAGACGTTCGTTCACCTGCTTCACCATGGCTATGGCGGCTAGTAATGTTTGCTTCGTGTTTTTATTTGTTTTGTTCGTTTTGTGTTTTGTGAAATATATCTATTGGCAACATTCTACTGCTGGTCTTAATTATCAGCGACCGTCTCCGCTGCCGTGCGACCAACACGCAGGGGGAATATGGAACTATACAGCAAATCACACAGCAAACCACTACCGGACTTTGTAAACAAATTGAACAAATGGATTAGAAGGAGGCATCTTTTGTTCCCAACTTGATGATATTGCAACTGGACCTATTACCGAAGTCAAACTTGTGTAAGTAAGTGAATCATCTGTCCTTCAGTCATGATAGGAAAACCAAATCAATGCTGGGAGAAGGAATGGCAGACTGTATTCTGATTGTATCTTCTATGCTCTTTGTATGTTTCTATGCTCTTTGTATGTTTCTATGCTCTTTGTATGTGTCTTGGTGTAGGAGAAACGTAGGACCACGTTGGAAACAAGTGTTTCGGTACACGTTGACGTGTAGAAACTGTAGAGAGAAAATTGTAGAAATTGTAGAGAAAACTGGGGGGGTAGAGGTGATGAAGAGGTCTGTACAGGGGGGGTAGAGGTGATGAAGAGGTCTGTACAGGGGGGGTAGAGGTGATGAAGAGGTCTGTACAGGGGGGGTAGAGGTGATGAAGAGGTCTGTACAGGGGGGTAGAGGTGATGAAGAGGTCTGTACAGGGGGGGTAGAGGGGATGGAGAGGTCTGTACAGGGGGGTAGAGGGGATGAAGAGGTCTGTACAGGGGGGTAAAGGGGATGAAGAGGTCTGTACAGGGGGGTAGAGGGGATGAAGAGGTCTGTACAGGGGGTAGAGGGGATGAAGAGGTCTACAGGGGGGTAGAGGGTATGAAGAGGTCTGTACAGGGGGGTAGAGGGGATGAAGAGGTCTGTACAGGGGGGGGTAGAGGGGATGAAGAGGTCTGTACAGGGGGGTAGAGGGGATGGAGAGGTCTGTACAGGGGGGTAGAGGGGATGAAGAGGTCTGTACAGGGGGGTAGAGGGGATGAAGAGGTCTGTACAGGGGGGGTAGAGGGGATGAAGAGGTCTGTACAGGGGGGTAGAGGGGATGAAGAGGTCTGTACAGGGGGGTAGAGGGTATGAAGAGGTCTGTACAGGGGGGTAGAGGGGATGAAGAGGTCTGTACAGGGGGGTAGAGGGGATGAAGAGGTCTGTAGAGGAGGGTAGAGGGGATGGAGAGGTCTGTACAGGGGGTAGAGGGGATGGAGAGGTCTGTACAGGGGGGTAGAGGGGATGGAGAGGTCTGTAGAGGTGGGTAGAGGGGATGGAGAGGTCTGTAGAGGTGGGTAGAGGGGATGAAGAGGTCTGTAGAGGGGGGTAGAGCTATTCTCATGCTAAAATTGACTGTAAATCCAGATTTTAAAGTTGATATTCTTCCCCGTGGAGCATGCCCCCATAACCTGTGCCCCACCCAAACATTTTAGCACCAGCCGCCACTGTTGAGAACGAATGCAAAAAACAGTCCACTCTAAGAACAGGCCGCTTGGACACTTTCAGAACAGCTCTGTTAATGACTGAAAACAGCTCTCGAAGAGATTGTCAAAAGAGACTCCGAAAACGAAACGTTGATCACTTTTGAGCAAAAGGCTGCACACACGCAATTCAAGTTGCTCTGATTGTCATTTAGAGTTACATTATAGGAGCATTCAGCAACAAGTCAAAATGTGCTCCAGAAAAGCAGAAAACAACACTGATAGAACTTGAGAACGAATGCAAAAAACAGTCCACTCTCAGAACAGGCCGCTTGGACACTTTCAGAACAGCTCTGTTAATGACTGAAAACAGCTCTCGAAGAGATTGTCAAAAGAGACTCTGAAAACGAAACGTTGATCACTTTTGAGCAAAAGGCTGCACACACGCAATTCAAGTTGCTCTGATTGTCATTTAGAGTTACATTATAGGAGCATTCAACAACAAGTCAAAATGTGCTTGAGAAAGGCAGAAAACAACACTTTGATATAACTTGAGAACGAATGCAAAAAACAGTCCACTCTCAGAACAGGCCGCTTGGACACTTTCAGAACAGCTCTGTTAATGACTGAAAACAGCTCTCGAAGAGATTGTCAAAAGAGACTCCGAAAACGAAACGTTGATCATTTTTGAGCAAAAGGCTGCACACACGCAATTCAAGTTGCTCTGATTGTCATTTAGAGTTACATTATAGGAGCATTCAGCAACAAGTCAAAATGTGCTCCAGAAAAGCAGAAAACAACACTGATGGAACTTGAGAACGAATGCAAAAAACAGTCCACTCTCAGAACAGGCCGCTTGGACACTTTCAGAACAGCTCTGTTAATGACTGAAAACAGCTCTCGAAGAGATTGTCAAAAGAGACTCTGAAAACGAAACGTTGATCACTTTTGAGCAAAAGGTTGCACACACGCAATTCAAGTTGCTCTGATTGTCATTTAGAGTTACATTATAGGAGCATTCAACAACAAGTCAAAATGTGCTCGAGAAAGGCAGAAAACAACACTTTGATAGTTTGATATAACTTGAGAACGAATGCAAAAAACAGTCCACTCTAAGAACAGGCCGCTAGGCCCCGCGGTGGTGTAGCGGTCTACGCACTGGCCGCTAGTGCATGCTGCCCACCGGGGCCGGGGTTCGTATCCCGGCTCGCCAGATCCAGATAATGGCCGAGGCACACGGGAAGCGGCATATTGGCCGGCCGCTTCCGAGGGGGGGTATAGGAGTATTTCTGGACTAGGATCCGTCGCGCAACACCGCCCCCTGGGGTGCCGGAATAACAGTACTGGGCTCGAGGAGCCAGTCAGCCTAGTCTGCCTGGCGCCCTCCTCTGGGACTGCCGGCCACGGGGTCGGGCGGCGGATCCAATGCAATAGGCAGGGGATAATTGGATGCTAAGTTGGGTTAAATTGGCTACCAAATTGGGTGAAAAAGGGATAAAATCTGAAAAACAAATAAAAAAACAAAAAAAAAGAACAGGCCGCTTGGACACTTTCAGAACAGCTCTGTTAATGACTGAAAACAGCTCTCGAAGAGATTGTCAAAAGAGACTCCGAAAACGAAACGTTGATCACTTTTGAGCAAAAGGCTGCACACATGCAATTCAAGTTGCTCTGATTGTCATTTAGAGTTACATTATAGGAGCATTCAGCAACAAGTCAAAATGTGCTCCAGAAAAGCAGAAAACAACAATGATAGAACTTGAGAACGGATGCAAAAAACAGTCCACTCTCAGAACAGGCCGCTTGGACACTTTCAGAACAGCTCTGTTAATGACTGAAAACAGCTCTCGAAGAGATTGTCAAAAGAGACTGAAAACGAAACGTTGATCACTTTTGAGCAAAAGGCTGCACACACGCAATTCAAGTTGCTCTGATTGTCATTTAGAGTTACATTATAGGAGCATTCAACAACAAGTCAAAATGTGCTCGAGAAAGGCAGAAAACAACACTTTGATATAACTTGAGAACGAATGCAAAAAACAGTCCACTCTCAGAACAGGCTGCTTGGACACTTTCAGAACAGCTCTGTTAATGACTGAAATCAGCTCTTTAAGAGATTGTCAAAAGAGACTCTGAAAACGAAACATTGATAACTTTTGAGCAAAAGGCTGCACACACGTAATTCAACATACTCTGATTGTCATTTAGAGTTACATTATAGGAGCATTCAACAACAAGTCAAAATGTGCTCCAGAAAGGCAGAAAACAACACTTTGATAGTTTGATATAACTTGAGAACGAATGCAAAAAACAGTCCACTCTAAGAACAGGCCGCTTGGACACTTTCAGAACAGCTCTGTTAATGACTGAAAACAGCTCTCGAAGAGATTGTCAAAAGAGACTCTGAAAACGAAACGTTGATCACTTTTGAGCAAAAGGTTGCACACACGCAATTCAAGTTGCTCTGATTGTCATTTAGAGTTACATTATAGGAGCATTCAGCAACAAGTCAAAATGTGCTCCAGAAAAGCAGAAAACAACACTCATAGAACATGAGAACGAATGCAAAAAACAGTCCACTCTCAGAACAGGCCGCTTGGACACTTTCAGAACAGCTCTGTTAATGACTGAAAACAGCTCTCGAAGAGATTGTCAACAGAGACTCTGAAAACGAAACGTTGATCACTTTTGAGCAAAAGGTTGCACACACGCAATTCAAGTTGCTCTGATTGTCATTTAGAGTTACATTATAGGAGCATTCAACAACAAGTCAAAATGTGCTCGAGAAAGGCAGAAAACAACACTTTGATAGTTTGATATAACTTGAGAACGAATGCAAAAAACAGTCCACTCTAAGAACAGGCCGCTTGGACACTTTCAGAACAGCTCTGTTAATGACTGAAAACAGCTCTCGAAGAGATTGTCAAAAGAGACTCCGAAAATGAAACGTTGATCACTTTTGAGCAAAAGGCTGCACACACGCAATTCAAGTTGCTCTGATTGTCATTTAGAGTTACATTATAGGAGCATTCAGCAACAAGTCAAAATGTGCTCCAGAAAAGCAGAAAACAACACTGATAGAACTTGAGAACGAATGCAAAAAACAGTCCACTCTCAGAACAGGCCGCTTGGACACTTTCAGAACAGCTCTGTTAATGACTGAAAACAGCTCTCGAAGAGATTGTCAAAAGAGACTCTGAAAACGAAACGTTGATCACTTTTGAGCAAAAGGATGCACACACGCAATTCAAGTTGCTCTGATTGTCATTTAGAGTTACATTATAGGAGCATTCAACAACAAGTCAAAATGTGCTCGAGAAAGGCAGAAAACAACACTTTGATAGTTTGATATAACTTGAGAACGAATGCAAAAAACAGTCCACTCTCAGAACAGGCTGCTTGGACACTTTCAGAACAGCTCTGTTAATGACTGAAATCAGCTCTTTAAGAGATTGTCAAAAGAGACTCTGAAAACGAAACATTGATAACTTTTGAGCAAAAGGCTGCACACACGTAATTCAACATACTCTGATTGTCATTTAGAGTTACATTATAGGAGCATTCAACAACAAGTCAAAATGTGCTCCAGAAAGGCAGAAAACAACACTTTGATAGTTTGATATAACTTGAGAACGAATGCAAAAAACAGTCCACTCTAAGAACAGGCCGCTTGGACACTTTCAGAACAGCTCTGTTAATGACTGAAAACAGCTCTCGAAGAGATTGTCAAAAGAGACTCCGAAAACGAAACGTTGATCACTTTTGAGCAAAAGGCTGCACACACGCAATTCAAGTTGCTCTGATTGTCATTTAGGGTTACATTATAGGAGCATTCAGCAACAAGTCAAAATGTGCTCCAGAAAAGCAGAAAACAACACTGATAGAACTTGAGAACGAATGCAAAAAACAGTCCACTCTCAGAACAGGCCGCTTGGACACTTTCAGAACAGCTCTGTTAATGACTGAAAACAGCTCTCGAAGAGATTGTCAAAAGAGACTCTGAAAACGAAACGTTGATCACTTTTGAGCAAAAGGCTGCACACACGCAATTCAAGTTGCTCTGATTGTCATTTAGAGTTACATTATAGGAGCATTCAACAACAAGTCAAAATGTGCTCGAGAAAGGCAGAAAACAACACTTTGATAGTTTGATATAACTTGAGAACGAATGCAAAAAACAGTCCACTCTAAGAACAGGCCGCTTGGACACTTTCAGAACAGCTCTGTTAATGACTGAAAACAGCTCTCGAAGAGATTGTCAAAAGAGACTCCGAAAACGAAACGTTGATCACTTTTGAGCAAAAGGCTACACACACGCAATTCAAGTTGCTCTGATTGTCATTTAGAGTTACATTATAGGAGCATTCAGCAACAAGTCAAAATGTGCTCCAGAAAAGCAGAAAACAACACTGATAGAACTTGAGAACGAATGCAAAAAACAGTCCACTCTCAGAACAGGCCGCTTGGACACTTTCAGAACAGCTCTGTTAATGACTGAAAACAGCTCTCGAAGAGATTGTCAAAAGAGACTCCGAAAACGAAACGTTGATCACTTTTGAGCAAAAGGCCGCACACACGCAATTCAAGTTGCTCTGATTGTCATTTAGAGTTACATTATAGGAGCATTCAACAACAAGTCAAAATGTGCTCGAGAAAGGCAGAAAACAACACTTTGATATAACTTGAGAACGATTGCAAAAAACAGTCCACTCTCAGAACAGGCTGCTTGGACACTTTCAGAACAGCTCTGTTAATGACTGAAATCAGCTCTTTAAGAGATTGTCAAAAGAGACTCTGAAAACGAAACATTGATAACTTTTGAGCAAAAGGCTGCACACACGTAATTCAACATACTCTGATTGCCATTTAGAGTTACACTATAGGAGCATTCAACAACAAGTCAAAATGTGCTCCAGAAAGGCAGAAAACAACACTTTGATAGTTTGATATAACTTGAGAACGAATGCAAAAAACAGTCCACTCTAAGAACAGGCCGCTTGGACACTTTCAGAACAGCTCTGTTAATGACTGAAAACAGCTCTCGAAGAGATTGTCAAAAGAGACTCCGAAAACGAAACGTTGATCACTTTTGAGCAAAAGGCTGCACACACGCAATTCAAGTTGCTCTGATTGTCATTTAGAGTTACATTATAGGAGCATTCAGCAACAAGTCAAAATGTGCTCCAGAAAAGCAGAAAACAACACTGATAGAACTTGAGAACGAATGCAAAAAACAGTCCACTCTCAGAACAGGCCGCTTGGACACTTTCAGAACAGCTCTGTTAATGACTGAAAACAGCTCTCGAAGAGATTGTCAAAAGAGACTCTGAAAACGAAACGTTGATCCCTTTTGAGCAAAAGGCTGCACACACGCTCTGATTGTCATTTAGAGTTACATTATAGGAGCATTCAACAACAAGTCAAAATGTGCTCGAGAAAGGCAGAAAACAACACTTTGATATAACTTGAGAACGAATGCAAAAAACAGTCCACTCTCAGAACAGGCTGCTTGGACACTTTCAGAACAGCTCTGTTAATGACTGAAAACAGCTCTTTAAGAGATTGTCAAAAGAGACTCTGAAAACGAAACATTGATAACTTTTGAGCAAAAGGCTGCACACACGTAATTCAACATACTCTGATTGTCATTTAGAGTTACATTATAGGAGCATTCAACAACAAGTCAAAATGTGCTCCAGAAAGGCAGAAAACAACACTTTGATAGTTTGATATAACTTGAGAACGAATGCAAAAAACAGTCCACTCTAAGAACAGGCCGCTTGGACACTTTCAGAACAGCTCTGTTAATGACTGAAAACAGCTCTCGAAGAGATTGTAAAAAGAGACTCCGAAAACGAAACGTTGATCACTTTTGAGCAAAAGGCTGCACACACGCAATTCAAGTTGCTCTGATTGTCATTTAGAGTTACATTATAGGAGCATTCAGCAACAAGTCAAAATGTGCTCCAGAAAAGCAGAAAACAACACTGATAGAACTTGAGAACGAATGCAAAAAAACAGTCCACTCTCAGAACAGGCCGCTTGGACACTTTCAGAACAGCTCTGTTAATGACTGAAAACAGCTCTCGAAGAGATTGTCAAAAGAGACTCTGAAAACGAAACGTTGATCACTTTTGAGCAAAAGGCTTCACACACGCAATTCAAGTTGCTCTGATTGTCATTTAGAGTTACATTATAGGAGCATTCAGCAACAAGTCAAAATGTGCTAGAGAAAGGCAGAAAACAACACTTTGATATAACTTGAGAACGAATGCAAAAAACAGTCCACTCTCAGAACAGGCTGCTTGGACACTTTCAGAACAGCTCTGTTAATGACTGAAATCAGCTCTTTAAGAGATTGTCAAAAGAGACTCTGAAAACGAAACATTGATAACTTTTGAGCAAAAGGCTGCACACACGTAATTCAACATACTCTGATTGTCATTTAGAGTTACATTATAGGAGCATTCAACAACAAGTCAAAATGTGCTCCAGAAAGGCAGAAAACAACACTTTGATAGTTTGATATAACTTGAGAACGAATGCAAAAAACAGTCCACTCTAAGAACAGGCCGCTTGGACACTTTCAGAACAGCTCTGTTAATGACTGAAAACAGCTCTCGAAGAGATTGTCAAAAGAGACTCTGAAAACGAAACGTTGATCCCTTTTGAGCAAAAGGCTGCACACACGCTCTGATTGTCATTTAGAGTTACATTATAGGAGCATTCAACAACAAGTCAAAATGTGCTCGAGAAAGGCAGAAAACAACACTTTGATATAACTTGAGAACGAATGCAAAAAACAGTCCACTCTCAGAACAGCCTGCTTGGACACTTTCAGAACAGCTCTGTTAATGACTGAAATCAGCTCTTTAAGAGATTGTCAAAAGAGACTCTGAAAACGAAACATTGATAACTTTTGAGCAAAAGGCTGCACACACGTAATTCAACATACTCTGATTGTCATTTAGAGTTACATTATAGGAGCATTCAACAACAAGTCAAAATGTGCTCCAGAAAGGCAGAAAACAACACTTTGATAGTTTGATATAACTTGAGAACGAATGCAAAAAACAGTCCACTCTAAGAACAGGCCGCTTGGACACTTTCAGAACAGCTCTGTTAATGACTGAAAACAGCTCTCGAAGAGATTGTCAAAAGAGACTCTGAAAACGAAACGTTGATCACTTTTGAGCAAAAGGTTGCACACACGCAATTCAAGTTGCTCTGATTGTCATTTAGAGTTACATTATAGGAGCATTCAGCAACAAGTCAAAATGTGCTCCAGAAAAGCAGAAAACAACACTGATAGAACATGAGAACGAATGCAAAAAACAGTCCACTCTCAGAACAGGCCGCTTGGACACTTTCAGAACAGCTCTGTTAATGACTGAAAACAGCTCTCGAAGAGATTGTCAACAGAGACTCTGAAAACGAAACGTTGATCACTTTTGAGCAAAAGGTTGCACACACGCAATTCAAGTTGCTCTGATTGTCATTTAGAGTTACATTATAGGAGCATTCAACAACAAGTCAAAATGTGCTCGAGAAAGGCAGAAAACAACACTTTGATAGTTTGATATAACTTGAGAACGAATGCAAAAAACAGTCCACTCTAAGAACAGGCCGCTTGGACACTTTCAGAACAGCTCTGTTAATGACTGAAAACAGCTCTCGAAGAGATTGTCAAAAGAGACTCCGAAAATGAAACGTTGATCACTTTTGAGCAAAAGGCTGCACACACGCAATTCAAGTTGCTCTGATTGTCATTTAGAGTTACATTATAGGAGCATTCAGCAACAAGTCAAAATGTGCTCCAGAAAAGCAGAAAACAACACTGATGGAACTTGAGAACGAATGCAAAAAACAGTCCACTCTCAGAACAGGCCGCTTGGACACTTTCAGAACAGCTCTGTTAATGACTGAAAACAGCTCTCGAAGAGATTGTCAAAAGAGACTCTGAAAACGAAACGTTGATCACTTTTGAGCAAAAGGATGCACACACGCAATTCAAGTTGCTCTGATTGTCATTTAGAGTTACATTATAGGAGCATTCAACAACAAGTCAAAATGTGCTCGAGAAAGGCAGAAAACAACACTTTGATAGTTTGATATAACTTGAGAACGAATGCAAAAAACAGTCCACTCTCAGAACAGGCTGCTTGGACACTTTCAGAACAGCTCTGTTAATGACTGAAATCAGCTCTTTAAGAGATTGTCAAAAGAGACTCTGAAAACGAAACATTGATAACTTTTGAGCAAAAGGCTGCACACACGTAATTCAACATACTCTGATTGTCATTTAGAGTTACATTATAGGAGCATTCAACAACAAGTCAAAATGTGCTCCAGAAAGGCAGAAAACAACACTTTGATAGTTTGATATAACTTGAGAACGAATGCAAAAAACAGTCCACTCTAAGAACAGGCCGCTTGGACACTTTCAGAACAGCTCTGTTAATGACTGAAAACAGCTCTCGAAGAGATTGTCAAAAGAGACTCCGAAAACGAAACGTTGATCACTTTTGAGCAAAAGGCTGCACACACGCAATTCAAGTTGCTCTGATTGTCATTTAGAGTTACATTATAGGAGCATTCAACAACAAGTCAAAATGTGCTCGAGAAAGGCAGAAAACAACACTTTGATATAACTTGAGAACGAATGCAAAAAACAGTCCACTCTCAGAACAGGCCGCTTGGACACTTTCAGAACAGCTCTGTTAATGACTGAAAACAGCTCTCGAAGAGATTGTCAAAAGAGACTCCGAAAACGAAACGTTGATCACTTTTGAGCAAAAGGCTGCACACACGCAATTCAAGTTGCTCTGATTGTCATTTAGAGTTACATTATAGGAGCATTCAGCAACAAGTCAAAATGTGCTCCAGAAAAGCAGAAAACAACACTGATAGAACTTGAGAACGAATGCAAAAAACAGTCCACTCTCAGAACAGGCCGCTTGGACACTTTCAGAACAGCTCTGTTAATGACTGAAAACAGCTCTCGAAGAGATTGTCAAAAGAGACTCTGAAAACGAAACGTTGATCACTTTTGAGCAAAAGGTTGCACACACGCAATTCAAGTTGCTCTGATTGTCATTTAGAGTTACATTATAGGAGCATTCAACAACAAGTCAAAATGTGCTCGAGAAAGGCAGAAAACAACACTTTGATAGTTTGATATAACTTGAGAACGAATGCAAAAAACAGTCCACTCTAAGAACAGGCCGCTTGGACACTTTCAGAACAGCTCTGTTAATGACTGAAAACAGCTCTCGAAGAGATTGTCAAAAGAGACTCCGAAAACGAAACGTTGATCACTTTTGAGCAAAAGGCTGCACACATGCAATTCAAGTTGCTCTGATTGTCATTTAGAGTTACATTATAGGAGCATTCAGCAACAAGTCAAAATGTGCTCCAGAAAAGCAGAAAACAACACTGATAGAACTTGAGAACGAATGCAAAAAACAGTCCACTCTCAGAACAGGCCGCTTGGACACTTTCAGAACAGCTCTGTTAATGACTGAAAACAGCTCTCGAAGAGATTGTCAAAAGAGACTGAAAACGAAACGTTGATCACTTTTGAGCAAAAGGCTGCACACACGCAATTCAAGTTGCTCTGATTGTCATTTAGAGTTACATTATAGGAGCATTCAACAACAAGTCAAAATGTGCTCGAGAAAGGCAGAAAACAACACTTTGATATAACTTGAGAACGAATGCAAAAAACAGTCCACTCTCAGAACAGGCTGCTTGGACACTTTCAGAACAGCTCTGTTAATGACTGAAATCAGCTCTTTAAGAGATTGTCAAAAGAGACTCTGAAAACGAAACATTGATAACTTTTGAGCAAAAGGCTGCACACACGTAATTCAACATACTCTGATTGTCATTTAGAGTTACATTATAGGAGCATTCAACAACAAGTCAAAATGTGCTCCAGAAAGGCAGAAAACAACACTTTGATAGTTTGATATAACTTGAGAACGAATGCAAAAAACAGTCCACTCTAAGAACAGGCCGCTTGGACACTTTCAGAACAGCTCTGTTAATGACTGAAAACAGCTCTCGAAGAGATTGTCAAAAGAGACTCTGAAAACGAAACGTTGATCACTTTTGAGCAAAAGGTTGCACACACGCAATTCAAGTTGCTCTGATTGTCATTTAGAGTTACATTATAGGAGCATTCAGCAACAAGTCAAAATGTGCTCCAGAAAAGCAGAAAACAACACTGATAGAACTTGAGAACGAATGCAAAAAACAGTCCACTCTCAGAACAGGCCGCTTGGACACTTTCAGAACAGCTCTGTTAATGACTGAAAACAGCTCTCGAAGAGATTGTCAACAGAGACTCTGAAAACGAAACGTTGATCACTTTTGAGCAAAAGGCTGCACACCTGCAATTCAAGTTGCTCTGATTGTCATTTAGAGTTACATTATAGGAGCATTCAACAACAAGTCAAAATGTGCTCGAGAAAGGCAGAAAACAACACTTTGATAGTTTGATATAACTTGAGAACGAATGCAAAAAACAGTCCACTCTAAGAACAGGCCGCTTGGACACTTTCAGAACAGCTCTGTTAATGACTGAAAACAGCTCTCGAAGAGATTGTCAAAAGAGACTCCGAAAATGAAACGTTGATCACTTTTGAGCAAAAGGCTGCACACACGCAATTCAAGTTGCTCTGATTGTCATTTAGAGTTACATTATAGGAGCATTCAGCAACAAGTCAAAATGTGCTCCAGAAAAGCAGAAAACAACACTGATAGAACTTGAGAACGAATGCAAAAAACAGTCCACTCTCAGAACAGGCCGCTTGGACACTTTCAGAACAGCTCTGTTAATGACTGAAAACAGCTCTCGAAGAGATTGTCAAAAGAGACTCTGAAAACGAAACGTTGATCACTTTTGAGCAAAAGGATGCACACACGCAATTCAAGTTGCTCTGATTGTCATTTAGAGTTACATTATAGGAGCATTCAACAACAAGTCAAAATGTGCTCGAGAAAGGCAGAAAACAACACTTTGATAGTTTGATATAACTTGAGAACGAATGCAAAAAACAGTCCACTCTCAGAACAGGCTGCTTGGACACTTTCAGAACAGCTCTGTTAATGACTGAAATCAGCTCTTTAAGAGATTGTCAAAAGAGACTCTGAAAACGAAACATTGATAACTTTTGAGCAAAAGGCTGCACACACGTAATTCAACATACTCTGATTGTCATTTAGAGTTACATTATAGGAGCATTCAACAACAAGTCAAAATGTGCTCGAGAAAGGCAGAAAACAACACTTTGATATAACTTGAGAACGAATGCAAAAAACAGTCCACTCTCAGAACAGGCTGCTTGGACACTTTCAGAACAGCTCTGTTAATGACTGAAATCAGCTCTTTAAGAGATTGTCAAAAGAGACTCTGAAAACGAAACATTGATAACTTTTGAGCAAAAGGCTGCACACACGTAATTCAACATACTCTGATTGTCATTTAGAGTTACATTATAGGAGCATTCAACAACAAGTCAAAATGTGCTCCAGAAAGGCAGAAAACAACACTTTGATAGTTTGATATAACTTGAGAACGAATGCAAAAAACAGTCCACTCTAAGAACAGGCCGCTTGGACACTTTCAGAACAGCTCTGTTAATGACTGAAAACAGCTCTCGAAGAGATTGTCAAAAGAGACTCCGAAAACGAAACGTTGATCACTTTTGAGCAAAAGGCTGCACACACGCAATTCAAGTTGCTCTGATTGTCATTTAGAGTTACATTATAGGAGCATTCAGCAACAAGTCAAAATGTGCTCCAGAAAAGCAGAAAACAACACTGATAGAACTTGAGAACGAATGCAAAAAACAGTCCACTCTCAGAACAGGCCGCTTGGACACTTTCAGAACAGCTCTGTTAATGACTGAAAACAGCTCTCGAAGAGATTGTCAAAAGAGACTCTGAAAACGAAACGTTGATCACTTTTGAGCAAAAGGCTGCACACACGCAATTCAAGTTGCTCTGATTGTCATTTAGAGTTACATTATAGGAGCATTCAACAACAAGTCAAAATGTGCTCGAGAAAGGCAGAAAACAACACTTTGATAGTTTGATATAACTTGAGAACGAATGCAAAAAACAGTCCACTCTAAGAACAGGCCGCTTGGACACTTTCAGAACAGCTCTGTTAATGACTGAAAACAGCTCTCGAAGAGATTGTCAAAAGAGACTCCGAAAACGAAACGTTGATCACTTTTGAGCAAAAGGCTACACACACGCAATTCAAGTTGCTCTGATTGTCATTTAGAGTTACATTATAGGAGCATTCAACAACAAGTCAAAATGTGCTCGAGAAAGGCAGAAAACAACACTTTGATATAACTTGAGAACGAATGCAAAAAACAGTCCACTCTCAGAACAGGCTGCTTGGACACTTTCAGAACAGCTCTGTTAATGACTGAAATCAGCTCTTTAAGAGATTGTCAAAAGAGACTCTGAAAACGAAACATTGATAACTTTTGAGCAAAAGGCTGCACACACGTAATTCAACATACTCTGATTGTCATTTAGAGTTACATTATAGGAGCATTCAACAACAAGTCAAAATGTGCTCCAGAAAGGCAGAAAACAACACTTTGATAGTTTGATATAACTTGAGAACGAATGCAAAAAACATTCCACTCTAAGAACAGGCCGCTTGGACACTTTCAGAACAGCTCTGTTAATGACTGAAAACAGCTCTCGAAGAGATTGTCAAAAGAGACTCCGAAAACGAAACGTTGATCACTTTTGAGCAAAAGGCTGCACACACGCAATTCAAGTTGCTCTGATTGGCATTTAGAGTTACATTATAGGAGCATTCAGCAACAAGTCAAAATGTGCTCCAGAAAAGCAGAAAACAACACTGATAGAACTTGAGAACGAATGCAAAAAACAGTCCACTCTCAGAACAGGCCGCTTGGACACTTTCAGAACAGCTCTGTTAATGACTGAAAACAGCTCTCGAAGAGATTGTCAAAAGAGACTCCGAAAACGAAACGTTGATCACTTTTGAGCAAAAGGCTGCACACACGCAATTCAAGTTGCTCTGATTGTCATTTAGAGTTACATTATAGGAGCATTCAGCAACAAGTCAAAATGTGCTCCAGAAAAGCAGAAAACAACACTGATAGAACTTGAGAACGAATGCAAAAAACAGTCCACTCTCAGAACAGGCCGCTTGGACACTTTCAGAACAGCTCTGTTAATGACTGAAAACAGCTCTCGAAGAGATTGTCAAAAGAGACTCTGAAAACGAAACGTTGATCACTTTTGAGCAAAAGGCTGCACACACGCAATTCAAGTTGCTCTGATTGTCATTTAGAGTTACATTATAGGAGCATTCAACAACAAGTCAAAATGTGCTCGAGAAAGGCAGAAAACAACACTTTGATATAACTTGAGAACGATTGCAAAAAACAGTCCACTCTCAGAACAGGCTGCTTGGACACTTTCAGAACAGCTCTGTTAATGACTGAAATCAGCTCTTTAAGAGATTGTCAAATGAGACTCTGAAAACGAAACATTGATAACTTTTGAGCAAAAGGCTGCACACACGTAATTCAACATACTCTGATTGCCATTTAGAGTTACACTATAGGAGCATTCAACAACAAGTCAAAATGTGCTCCAGAAAGGCAGAAAACAACACTTTGATAGTTTGATATAACTTGAGAACGAATGCAAAAAACAGTCCACTCTAAGAACAGGCCGCTTGGACACTTTCAGAACAGCTCTGTTAATGACTGAAAACAGCTCTCGAAGAGATTGTCAAAAGAGACTCCGAAAACGAAACGTTGATCACTTTTGAGCAAAAGGCTGCACACACGCAATTCAAGTTGCTCTGATTGTCATTTAGAGTTACATTATAGGAGCATTCAGCAACAAGTCAAAATGTGCTCCAGAAAAGCAGAAAACAACACTGATAGAACTTGAGAACGAATGCAAAAAACAGTCCACTCTCAGAACAGGCCGCTTGGACACTTTCAGAACAGCTCTGTTAATGACTGAAAACAGCTCTCGAAGAGATTGTCAAAAGAGACTCTGAAAACGAAACGTTGATCACTTTTGAGCAAAAGGCTGCACACACGCTCTGATTGTCATTTAGAGTTACATTATAGGAGCACTCAACAACAAGTCAAAATGTGCTCGAGAAAGGCAGAAAACAACACTTTGATATAACTTGAGAACGAATGCAAAAAACAGTCCACTCTCAGAACAGGCTTCTTGGACACTTTCAGAACTGCTCTGTTAATGACTGAAAACAGCTCTTTAAGAGATTGTCAAAAGAGACTCTGAAAACGAAACATTGATAACTTTTGAGCAAAAGGCTGCACACACGTAATTCAACATACTCTGATTGTCATTTAGAGTTACATTATAGGAGCATTCAACAACAAGTCAAAATGTGCTCCAGAAAGGCAGAAAACAACACTTTGATAGTTTGATATAACTTGAGAACGAATGCAAAAAACAGTCCACTCTAAGAACAGGCCGCTTGGACACTTTCAGAACAGCTCTGTTAATGACTGAAAACAGCTCTCGAAGAGATTGTCAAAAGAGACTCTGAAAACGAAACGTTGATCACTTTTGAGCAAAAGGCTGCACACACGCAATTCAAGTTGCTCTGATTGTCATTTAGAGTTACATTATAGGAGCATTCAACAACAAGTCAAAATGTGCTCGAGAAAGGCAGAAAACAACACTTTGATAGTTTGATATAACTTGAGAACGAATGCAAAAAACAGTCCACTCTAAGAACAGGCCGCTTGGACACTTTCAGAACAGCTCTGTTAATGACTGAAAACAGCTCTCGAAGAGATTGTCAAAAGAGACTCCGAAAACGAAACGTTGATCACTTTTGAGCAAAAGGCTACACACACGCAATTCAAGTTGCTCTGATTGTCATTTAGAGTTACATTATAGGAGCATTCAACAACAAGTCAAAATGTGCTCGAGAAAGGCAGAAAACAACACTTTGATATAACTTGAGAACGAATGCAAAAAACAGTCCACTCTCAGAACAGGCTGCTTGGACACTTTCAGAACAGCTCTGTTAATGACTGAAATCAGCTCTTTAAGAGATTGTCAAAAGAGACTCTGAAAACGAAACATTGATAACTTTTGAGCAAAAGGCTGCACACACGTAATTCAACATACTCTGATTGTCATTTAGAGTTACATTATAGGAGCATTCAACAACAAGTCAAAATGTGCTCCAGAAAGGCAGAAAACAACACTTTGATAGTTTGATATAACTTGAGAACGAATGCAAAAAACATTCCACTCTAAGAACAGGCCGCTTGGACACTTTCAGAACAGCTCTGTTAATGACTGAAAACAGCTCTCGAAGAGATTGTCAAAAGAGACTCCGAAAACGAAACGTTGATCACTTTTGAGCAAAAGGCTGCACACACGCAATTCAAGTTGCTCTGATTGGCATTTAGAGTTACATTATAGGAGCATTCAGCAACAAGTCAAAATGTGCTCCAGAAAAGCAGAAAACAACACTGATAGAACTTGAGAACGAATGCAAAAAACAGTCCACTCTCAGAACAGGCCGCTTGGACACTTTCAGAACAGCTCTGTTAATGACTGAAAACAGCTCTCGAAGAGATTGTCAAAAGAGACTCCGAAAACGAAACGTTGATCACTTTTGAGCAAAAGGCTGCACACACGCAATTCAAGTTGCTCTGATTGTCATTTAGAGTTACATTATAGGAGCATTCAGCAACAAGTCAAAATGTGCTCCAGAAAAGCAGAAAACAACACTGATAGAACTTGAGAACGAATGCAAAAAACAGTCCACTCTCAGAACAGGCCGCTTGGACACTTTCAGAACAGCTCTGTTAATGACTGAAAACAGCTCTCGAAGAGATTGTCAAAAGAGACTCTGAAAACGAAACGTTGATCACTTTTGAGCAAAAGGCTGCACACACGCAATTCAAGTTGCTCTGATTGTCATTTAGAGTTACATTATAGGAGCATTCAACAACAAGTCAAAATGTGCTCGAGAAAGGCAGAAAACAACACTTTGATATAACTTGAGAACGATTGCAAAAAACAGTCCACTCTCAGAACAGGCTGCTTGGACACTTTCAGAACAGCTCTGTTAATGACTGAAATCAGCTCTTTAAGAGATTGTCAAATGAGACTCTGAAAACGAAACATTGATAACTTTTGAGCAAAAGGCTGCACACACGTAATTCAACATACTCTGATTGCCATTTAGAGTTACACTATAGGAGCATTCAACAACAAGTCAAAATGTGCTCCAGAAAGGCAGAAAACAACACTTTGATAGTTTGATATAACTTGAGAACGAATGCAAAAAACAGTCCACTCTAAGAACAGGCCGCTTGGACACTTTCAGAACAGCTCTGTTAATGACTGAAAACAGCTCTCGAAGAGATTGTCAAAAGAGACTCCGAAAACGAAACGTTGATCACTTTTGAGCAAAAGGCTGCACACACGCAATTCAAGTTGCTCTGATTGTCATTTAGAGTTACATTATAGGAGCATTCAGCAACAAGTCAAAATGTGCTCCAGAAAAGCAGAAAACAACACTGATAGAACTTGAGAACGAATGCAAAAAACAGTCCACTCTCAGAACAGGCCGCTTGGACACTTTCAGAACAGCTCTGTTAATGACTGAAAACAGCTCTCGAAGAGATTGTCAAAAGAGACTCTGAAAACGAAACGTTGATCACTTTTGAGCAAAAGGCTGCACACACGCTCTGATTGTCATTTAGAGTTACATTATAGGAGCACTCAACAACAAGTCAAAATGTGCTCGAGAAAGGCAGAAAACAACACTTTGATATAACTTGAGAACGAATGCAAAAAACAGTCCACTCTCAGAACAGGCTTCTTGGACACTTTCAGAACTGCTCTGTTAATGACTGAAAACAGCTCTTTAAGAGATTGTCAAAAGAGACTCTGAAAACGAAACATTGATAACTTTTGAGCAAAAGGCTGCACACACGTAATTCAACATACTCTGATTGTCATTTAGAGTTACATTATAGGAGCATTTAACAACAAGTCAAAATGTGCTCCAGAAAGGCAGAAAACAACACTTTGATAGTTTGATATAACTTGAGAACGAATGCAAAAAACAGTCCACTCTAAGAACAGGCCGCTTGGACACTTTCAGAACAGCTCTGTTAATGACTGAAAACAGCTCTCGAAGAGATTGTCAAAAGAGACTCCGAAAACGAAACGTTGATCACTTTTGAGCAAAAGGCTGCACACACGCAATTCAAGTTGCTCTGATTGTCATTTAGAGTTACATTATAGGAGCATTCAGCAACAAGTCAAAATGTGCTCCAGAAAAGCAGAAAACAACACTGATAGAACTTGAGAACGAATGCAAAAAACAGTCCACTCTCAGAACAGGCCGCTTGGACACTTTCAGAACAGCTCTGTTAATGACTGAAAACAGCTCTCGAAGAGATTGTCAAAAGAGACTCTGAAAACGAAACGTTGATCACTTTTGAGCAAAAGGCTGCACACACGCTCTGATTGTCATTTAGAGTTACATTATAGGAGCACTCAACAACAAGTCAAAATGTGCTCGAGAAAGGCAGAAAACAACACTTTGATATAACTTGAGAACGAATGCAAAAAACAGTCCACTCTCAGAACAGGCTGCTTGGACACTTTCAGAACAGCTCTGTTAATGACTGAAAACAGCTCTTTAAGAGATTGTCAAAAGAGACTCTGAAAACGAAACATTGATAACTTTTGAGCAAAAGGCTGCACACACGTAATTCAACATACTTTGATTGTCATTTAGAGTTACATTATAGGAGCATTCAACAACAAGTCAAAATGTGCTCCAGAAAGGCAGAAAACAACACTTTGATAGTTTGATATAACTTGAGAACGAATGAAAAAAACAGTCCACTCTAAGAACAGGCCGCTTGGACACTTTCAGAACAGCTCTGTTAATGACTGAAAACAGCTCTCGAAGAGATTGTCAAAAGAGACTCCGAAAACGAAACGTTGATCACTTTTGAGCAAAAGGCTGCACACACGCAATTCAAGTTGCTCTGATTGTCATTTAGAGTTACATTATAGGAGCATTCAGCAACAAGTCAAAATGTGCTCCAGAAAAGCAGAAAACAATACTGATAGAACTTGAGAACGAATGCAAAAAACAGTCCACTCTCAGAACAGGCCGCTTGGACACTTTCCGAACAGCTCTGTTAATGACTAAAAAACAGCTCTCGAAGAGATTGTCAAAAGAGACTCTGAAAACGAAACGTTGATCACTTTTGAGCAAAAGGCTGCACACACGCAATTCAAGTTGCTCTGATTGTCATTTAGAGTTACATTATAGGAGCATTCAGCAACAAGTCAAAATGTGCTCAAGAAAGGCAGAAAACAACACTTTGATATAACTTGAGAACGAATGCAAAAAACAGTCCACTCTCAGAACAGGCTGCTTGGACACTTTCAGAACAGCTCTGTTAATGACTGAAATCAGCTCTTTAAGAGATTGTCAAAAGAGACTCTGAAAACGAAACATTGATAACTTTTGAGCAAAAGGCTGCACACACGTAATTCAACATACTCTGATTGTCATTTAGAGTTACATTATAGGAGCATTCAACAACAAGTCAAAATGTGCTCCAGAAAGGCAGAAAACAACACTTTGATAGTTTGATATAACTTGAGAACGAATGCAAAAAACAGTCCACTCTAAGAACAGGCCGCTTGGACACTTTCAGAACAGCTCTGTTAATGACTGAAAACAGCTCTCGAAGAGATTGTAAAAAGAGACTCCGAAAACGAAACGTTGATCACTTTTGAGCAAAAGGCTGCACACACGCAATTCAAGTTGCTCTGATTGTCATTTAGAGTTACATTATAGGAGCATTCAGCAACAAGTCAAAATGTGCTCCAGAAAAGCAGAAAACAACACTGATAGAACTTGAGAACGAATGCAAAAAACAGTCCACTCTCAGAACAGGCCGCTTGGACACTTTCAGAACAGCTCTGTTAATGACTGAAAACAGCTCTCGAAGAGATTGTCAAAAGAGACTCTGAAAACGAAACGTTGATCACTTTTGAGCAAAAGGCTGCACACACGCAATTCAAGTTGCTCTGATTGTCATTTAGAGTTACATTATTGGAGCATTCAGCAACAAGTCAAAATGTGCTAGAGAAAGGCAGAAAACAACACTTTGATATAACTTGAGAACGAATGCAAAAAACAGTCCACTCTCAGAACAGGCTGCTTGGACACTTTCAGAACAGCTCTGTTAATGACTGAAATCAGCTCTTTAAGAGATTGTCAAAAGAGACTCTGAAAACGAAACATTGATAACTTTTGAGCAAAAGGCTGCACACACGTAATTCAACATACTCTGATTGTCATTTAGAGTTATATTATAGGAGCATTCAACAACAAGTGGTGGTGAAGGAGGCGAAGCATCGCTTTTCGGAGAAGCTGCAGAAACAGCTCTCTGAGGGGGATTCCGCCTCCGTCTGGAAAGGCCTAAAGACCATCACCAACTACAAACCCAGGTCCCCGCTGATGTCCGACAACCTCCCCCTCGCTAACGAGCTGAACGAGTTCTATTGTAGGTTTGAGAAAGAGAGGTTCCCGCCCACCCCCGCCCTCTCCCTCCACACCCCCCGGCTACAACCACCACCCCCGTCCCCCAGGGGGGCCAATGTCCCTCCTGCTACCCCCACCCTCCCCCCTCCCCCCCCCCTCCCTCCCCCCTCCTCACCCGCCCCGCCCACCCCCACCCCCCCTTCCCCACCCCCTCTCTCTGTCACAGTGCGAGAGGTAAACAGACTGTTTAAGAGGCAGAATCCCCGGAAGGCAGCTGGTCCGGATTCCGTCTCTCCCTCTGTCTTGAAGCACTGTGCCGACCAGCTGGCCCCGGTGTTCACCAACATCTTCAACGCCTCGCTGGAGCTGTGTCACGTCCCAGCGTGCTTCAAGGCATCAACCATCATCCCCGTCCCCAAGAAGGCCAAGGTCACAGGCCTCAACGACTACAGACCCGTCGCTCTGACCTCCGTCGTCATGAAGGTCCTGGAGCGCCTTGTCCTGGCCTACCTGAAGCTCATCACGGATCCTGTGCTGGACCCCCTGCAGTTCGCGTACAGAGCCAATAGATCCACGGAGGACGCCGTGAACATGGCTCTGCACTACGTACTAGAACACCTAGACACTGCAGGCAACTACGCCAGGATCCTGTTCGTGGACTTCAGCTCGGCCTTCAACACGATCCTCCCACACATCCTGGAGCACCAGCTATCCCTGCTGCAGGTGCCGGTCTCCACCTGCAGGTGGATCACGGACTTCCTGACTGACAGGTCTCAGCGGGTGAAGCTGGGGAAGAGCATTTCCAGCTCCAGGACCACCAGCACGGGCTCCCCGCAGGGCTGCGTCCTGTCTCCAGCACTATTCTCCCTCTACACCAACAGCTGTGTCTCCCGCCACCCCTCGGTCAAGCTCCTGAAGTTTGCAGACGACACCACCCTGGTGGGCCTCATCTCCGGGGGGGACGAATCTGCCTACAGGGGTGAGATCGAGGGGCTGCAGAGATGGTGCAGCTTAAACAATCTGGAGCTAAATGCTCTAAAAACAGTGGAGATGGTGGTGGACTTCCGAAGGAAAGCAGCCCTGCCCCCTCCCATCACGCTGGGAGGTACCCCGGTGGCCTCCGTGGAGTCATGCCGCTTTCTAGGCATGACCATCTCCCGGGACCTAAAGTGGGAGCAGAACACCGAGGTCCTCACAAAGAAGGCCCAGAAGAGGATGTTCTTCCTCCGGCAGCTGAGGAAACTCAGGCTGCCGAGGTCCATGATGGTCCAGTTCTACACGGCCATCATAGAATCCATCCTCACCCACTCCATCATCACCTGGTTCCCTGCTGCAACGACCAAGGACAAGGCCAAGTTGCAGCGGGTGCGACGTTCAGCAGAGAGGGTGATCGGCTGTCCCTTGCCCTCCCTCAACTCCCTGCATGACACCAGGGCTCTGAGGAGGGCAAGGAAGATCATGGCTGACCCCTTCCACCCCGGCCACGGCCTCCTCACCCTGCTTCCCTCTGGAAGAAGGTTGCGGCTGCCTAAGGCACTTAAGGCCCGCCACAGGCTCAGCTTCTACCCCTCAGCCGCCAGGCTGTTAAATGACTCTGGCTTCCCCCCCCCCCCCGCCCCCAAGTCTGCCCAGGACTGAACTGGACTCTGTAAAAAAAAAACTCTGCACTGCACTTTACTTTATACCGCACTATCCAATGCACTGTTGTCTGTCCTGTGTTGTTGTTGTGTTGTCCTGTTTTTTGATATGTGAAAAAAGTATAAACGCACTTGCTGTGGTGACGAAGCAAATTCCTATATGTGTAACGCATAGTGGCAATAAACGTTATCTCAATCTCAATCTCAAACAAGTCAAAATGTGCTCCAGAAAGGCAGAAAACAACACTTTGATAGTTTGATATAACTTGAGAACGAATGCAAAAAACAGTCCACTCTAAGAACAGGCCGCTTGGACACTTTCAGAACAGCTCTGTTAATGACTGAAAACAGCTCTCGAAGAGATTGTAAAAAGAGACTCCGAAAACGAAACGTTGATCACTTTTGAGCAAAAGGCTGCACACACGCAATTCAAGTTGCTCTGATTGTCATTTAGAGTTACATTATAGGAGCATTCAGCAACAAGTCAAAATGTGCTCCAGAAAAGCAGAAAACAACACTGATAGAACTTGAGAACGAATGCAAAAAACAGTCCACTCTCAGAACAGGCCGCTTGGACACTTTCAGAACAGCTCTGTTAATGACTGAAAACAGCTCTCGAAGAGATTGTCAAAAGAGACTCTGAAAACGAAACGTTGATCACTTTTGAGCAAAAGGCTGCACACACGCAATTCAAGATGCTCTGATTGTCATTTAGAGTTACATTATAGGAGCCTTCAGCAACAAGTCAAAATGTGCTCGAGAAAGGCAGAAAACAACACTTTGATATAACTTGAGAACGAATGCAAAAAACAGTCCACTCTCAGAACAGGCTGCTTGGACACTTTCCGAACAGCTCTGTTAATTACTGAAATCAGCTCTTTAAGAGATTGTCAAAAGAGACTCTGAAAATGAAACATTGATAACTTTTGAGCAAAAGGCTGCACACACGTAATTCAAAATGCTCTGATTGTCATTTAGAGTTACATTATAGGAGCATTCAACAACAAGTCAAAATGTGCTCGAGAAAGGCAGAAAACAACACTTTGATAGTTTGATATAACTTGAGAACGAATGCAAAAAACAGTCCACTCTAAGAACAGGCCGCTTGGACACTTTCAGAACAGCTCTGTTAATGACTGAAAACAGCTCTCGAAGAGATTGTCAAAAGAGACTCCGAAAACGAAACGTTGATCACTTTTGAGCAAAAGGCTGCACACACGCAATTCATGTTGCTCTGATTGTCATTTAGAGTTACATTATAGGAGCATTCAGCAACAAGTCAAAATGTGCTCCAGAAAAGCAGAAAACAACACTGATAGAACTTGAGAACGAATGCAAAAAACAGTCCACTCTCAGAACAGGCCGCTTGGACACTTTCAGAACAGCTCTGTTAATGACTGAAAACAGCTCTCGAAGAGATTGTCAAAAGAGACTCTGAAAACGAAACGTTGATCACTTTTGAGCAAAAGGCTGCACACACGCAATTCAAGTTGCTCTGATTGTCATTTAGAGTTACATTATTGGAGCATTCAGCAACAAGTCAAAATGTGCTAGAGAAAGGCAGAAAACAACACTTTGATATAACTTGAGAACGAATGCAAAAAACAGTCCACTCTCAGAACAGGCTGCTTGGACACTTTCAGAACAGCTCTGTTAATGACTGAAATCAGCTCTTTAAGAGATTGTCAAAAGAGACTCTGAAAACGAAACATTGATAACTTTTGAGCAAAAGGCTGCACACACGTAATTCAACATACTCTGATTGTCATTTAGAGTTACATTATAGGAGCATTCAACAACAAGTCAAAATGTGCTCCAGAAAGGCAGAAAACAACACTTTGATAGTTTGATATAACTTGAGAACGAATGCAAAAAACAGTCCACTCTAAGAACAGGCCGCTTGGACACTTTCAGAACAGCTCTGTTAATGACTGAAAACAGCTCTCGAAGAGATTGTAAAAAGAGACTCCGAAAACGAAACGTTGATCACTTTTGAGCAAAAGGCTGCACACACGCAATTCAAGTTGCTCTGATTGTCATTTAGAGTTACATTATAGGAGCATTCAGCAACAAGTCAAAATGTGCTCCAGAAAAGCAGAAAACAACACTGATAGAACTTGAGAACGAATGCAAAAAACAGTCCACTCTCAGAACAGGCCGCTTGGACACTTTCAGAACAGCTCTGTTAATGACTGAAAACAGCTCTCGAAGAGATTGTCAAAAGAGACTCTGAAAACGAAACGTTGATCACTTTTGAGCAAAAGGCTGCACACACGCAATTCAAGATGCTCTGATTGTCATTTAGAGTTACATTATAGGAGCCTTCAGCAACAAGTCAAAATGTGCTCGAGAAAGGCAGAAAACAACACTTTGATATAACTTGAGAACGAATGCAAAAAACAGTCCACTCTCAGAACAGGCTGCTTGGACACTTTCAGAACAGCTCTGTTAATTACTGAAATCAGCTCTTTAAGAGATTGTCAAAAGAGACTCTGAAAACGAAACATTGATAACTTTTGAGCAAAAGGCTGCACACACGTAATTCAACATACTCTGATTGTCATTTAGAGTTACATTATAGGAGCATTCAACAACAAGTCAAAATGTGCTCGAGAAAGGCAGAAAACAACACTTTGATAGTTTGATATAACTTGAGAACGAATGCAAAAAACAGTCCACTCTAAGAACAGGCCGCTTGGACACTTTCAGAACAGCTCTGTTAATGACTGAAAACAGCTCTCGAAGAGATTGTCAAAAGAGACTCCGAAAACGAAACGTTGATCACTTTTGAGCAAAAGGCTGCACACACGCAATTCAAGTTGCTCTGATTGTCATTTAGAGTTACATTATAGGAGCATTCAGCAACAAGTCAAAATGTGCTCCAGAAAAGCAGAAAACAACACTGATAGAACTTGAGAACGAATGCAAAAAACAGTCCACTCTCAGAACAGGCCGCTTGGACACTTTCAGAACAGCACTGTTAATGACTGAAAACAGCTCTCGAAGAGATTGTCAAAAGAGACTCTGAAAACGAAACGTTGATCACTTTTGAGCAAAAGGCTGCACACACGCAATTCAAGTTGCTCTGATTGTCATTTAGAGTTACATTATAGGAGCATTCAACAACAAGTCAAAATGTGCTCGAGAAAGGCAGAAAACAACACTTTGATAGTTTGATATAACTTGAGAACGAATGCAAAAAACAGTCCACTCTAAGAACAGGCCGCTTGGACACTTTCAGAACAGCTCTGTTAATGACTGAAAACAGCTCTCGAAGAGATTGTCAAAAGAGACTCCGAAAACGAAACGTTGATCACTTTTGAGCAAAAGGCTACACACACGCAATTCAAGTTGCTCTGATTGTCATTTAGAGTTACATTATAGGAGCATTCAACAACAAGTCAAAATGTGCTCGAGAAAGGCAGAAAACAACACTTTGATATAACTTGAGAACGAATGCAAAAAACAGTCCACTCTCAGAACAGGCTGCTTGGACACTTTCAGAACAGCTCTGTTAATGACTGAAATCAGCTCTTTAAGAGATTGTCAAAAGAGACTCTGAAAACGAAACATTGATAACTTTTGAGCAAAAGGCTGCACACACGTAATTCAACATACTCTGATTGTCATTTAGAGTTACATTATAGGAGCATTCAACAACAAGTCAAAATGTGCTCCAGAAAGGCAGAAAACAACACTTTGATAGTTTGATATAACTTGAGAACGAATGCAAAAAACATTCCACTCTAAGAACAGGCCGCTTGGACACTTTCAGAACAGCTCTGTTAATGACTGAAAACAGCTCTCGAAGAGATTGTCAAAAGAGACTCCGAAAACGAAACGTTGATCACTTTTGAGCAAAAGGCTGCACACACGCAATTCAAGTTGCTCTGATTGGCATTTAGAGTTACATTATAGGAGCATTGAGCAACAAGTCAAAATGTGCTCCAGAAAAGCAGAAAACAACACTGATAGAACTTGAGAACGAATGCAAAAAACAGTCCACTCTCAGAACAGGCCGCTTGGACACTTTCAGAACAGCTCTGTTAATGACTGAAAACAGCTCTCGAGGAGATTGTCAAAAGAGACTCTGAAAACGAAACGTTGATCACTTTTGAGCAAAAGGCTGCACACACGCAATTACATTATAGGAGCATTCAACAACAAGTCAAAATGTGCTCGAGAAAGGCAGAAAACAACACTTTGATAGTTTGATATAACTTGAGAACGAATGCAAAAAACAGTCCACTCTAAGAACAGGCCGCTTGGACACTTTCAGAACAGCTCTGTTAATGACTGAAAACAGCTCTCGAAGAGATTGTCAAAAGAGACTCCGAAAACGAAATGTTGATCACTTTTGAGCAAAAGGCTGCACACACGCAATTCAAGTTGCTCTGATTGTCATTTAGAGTTACATTATAGGAGCATTCAGCAACAAGTCAAAATGTGCTCCAGAAAAGCAGAAAACAACACTGATAGAACTTGAGAACGAATGCAAAAAACAGTCCACTCTCAGAACAGGCCGCTTGGACACTTTCAGAACAGCTCTGTTAATGACTGAAAACAGCTCTCGAAGAGATTGTCAAAAGAGACTCTGAAAACGAAACTTTGATCACTTTTGAGCAAAAGGCTGCACACACGCAATTCAAGTTGCTCTGATTGTCATTTAGAGATACATTATAGGAGCATTCAACAACAAGTCAAAATGTGCTCGAGAAAGGCAGAAAACAATACTTTGATAGTTTGATATAACTTGAGAACGAATGCAAAAAACAGTCCACTCTAAGAACAGGCCGCTTGGACACTTTCAGAACAGCTCTGTTAATGACTGAAAACAGCTCTCGAAGAGATTGTCAAGAGAGACTCCGAAAACGAAACGTTGATCACTTTTGAGCAAAAGGCTGCACACACGCAATTCAAGTTGCTCTGATTGTCATTTAGAGTTACATTATAGGAGCATTCAGCAACAAGTCAAAATGTGCTCCAGAAAAGCAGAAAACAACACTGATAGAACTTGAGAACGAATGCAAAAAACAGTCCACTCTCAGAACAGGCCGCTTGGACACTTTCAGAACAGCTCTGTTAATGACTGAAAACAGCTCTCGAAGAGATTGTCAAAAGAGACTCTGAAAACGAAACGTTGATCACTTTTGAGCAAAAGGCTGCACACACGCAATTCAAGTTGCTCTGATTGTCATTTAGAGTTACATTATAGGAGCATTCAACAACAAGTCAAAATGTGCTCGAGAAAGGCAGAAAACAACACTTTGATATAACTTGAGAACGATTGCAAAAAACAGTCCACTCTCAGAACAGGCTGCTTGGACACTTTCAGAACAGCTCTGTTAATGATTGAAATCAGCTCTTTAAGAGATTGTCAAAAGAGACTCTGAAAACGAAACATTGATAACTTTTGAGCAAAAGGCTGCACACACGTAATTCAACATACTCTGATTGTCATTTAGAGTTACACTATAGGAGCATTCAACAACAAGTCAAAATGTGCTCAAGAAAGGCAGAAAACAACACTTTGATAGTTTGATATAACTTGAGAACGAATGCAAAAAACAGTCCACTCTAAGAACAGGCCGCTAGGACACTTTCAGAACAGCTCTGTTAATGACTGAAAACAGCTCTCGAAGAGATTGTCAAAAGAGACTCCGAAAACGAAACGTTGATCACTTTTGAGCAAAAGGCTGCACACACGCAATTCAAGTTGCTCTGACTATCATTTAGAGTTACATTATAGGAGCATTCAGCAACAAGTCAAAATGTGCTCCAGAAAAGCAGAAAACAACACTGATAGAACTTGAGAACGAATGCAAAAAACAGTCCACTCTCAGAACAGGCCGCTTGGACACTTTCAGAACAGCTCTGTTAATGACTGAAAACAGCTCTCGAAGAGATTGTCAAAAGAGACTCTGAAAACGAAACGTTGATCACTTTTGAGCAAAAGGCTGCACACACGCTCTGATTGTCATTTAGAGTTACCTTATAGGAGCACTCAACAACAAGTCAAAATGTGCTCGAGAAAGGCAGAAAACAACACTTTGATATAACTTGAGAACGAATGCAAAAAACAGTCCACTCTCAGAACAGGCTGCTTGGACACTTTCAGAACAGCTCTGTTAATGACTGAAAACAGCTCTTTAAGAGATTGTCAAAAGAGACTCTGAAAACGAAACATTGATAACTTTTGAGCAAAAGGCTGCACACACGTAATTCAACATACTCTGATTGTCATTTAGAGTTACATTATAGGAGCATTCAACAACAAGTCAAAATGTGCTCCAGAAAGGCAGAAAACAACACTTTGATAGTTTGATATAACTTGAGAACGAATGCAAAAAACAGTCCACTCTAAGAACAGGCCGCTTGGACACTTTCAGAACAGCTCTGTTAATGACTGAAAACAGCTCTCGAAGAGATTGTCAAAAGAGACTCCGAAAACGAAACGTTGATCACTTTTGAGCAAAAGGCTGCACACACGCAATTCAAGTTGCTCTGATTGTCATTTAGAGTTACATTATAGGAGCATTCAGCAACAAGTCAAAATGTGCTCCAGAAAAGCAGAAAACAACACTGATAGAACTTGAGAACGAATGCAAAAAACAGTCCACTCTCAGAACAGGCCGCTTGGACACTTTCAGAACAGCTCTGTTAATGACTGAAAACAGCTCTCGAAGAGATTGTCAAAAGAGACTCTGAAAACGAAACGCTGATCACTTTTGAGCAAAAGGCTGCACACACGCAATTCAAGTTGCTCTGATTGTCATTTAGAGTTACATTTTAGGAGCATTCAGCAACAAGTCAAAATGTGCTCAAGAAAGGCAGAAAACAACACTTTGATATAACTTGAGAACGAATGCAAAAAACAGTCCACTCTCAGAACAGGCTGCTTGGACACTTTCAGAACAGCTCTGTTAATGACTGAAATCAGCTCTTTAAGAGATTGTCAAAAGAGACTCTGAAAACGAAACATTGATAACTTTTGAGCAAAGGGCTGCACACACGCAATTCAACATACTCTGATTGTCATTTAGAGTTACATTATAGGAGCATTCAACAACAAGTCAAAATGTGCTCCAGAAAGGCAGAAAACAACACTTTGATAGTTTGATATAACTTGAGAACGAATGCAAAAAACAGTCCACTCTAAGAACAGGCCGCTTGGACACTTTCAGAACAGCTCTGTTAATGACTGAAAACAGCTCTCGAAGAGATTGTAAAAAGAGACTCCGAAAACGAAACGTTGATCACTTTTGAGCAAAAGGCTGCACACACGCAATTCAAGTTGCTCTGATTGTCATTTAGAGTTACATTATAGGAGCATTCAGCAACAAGTCAAAATGTGCTAGAGAAAGGCAGAAAACAACACTTTGATATAACTTGAGAACGAATGCAAAAAACAGTCCACTCTCAGAACAGGCTGCTTGGACACTTTTAGAACAGCTCTGTTAATGACTGAAATCAGCTCTTTAAGAGATTGTCAAAAGAGACTCTGAAAACGAAACATTGATAACTTTTGAGCAAAAGGCTGCACACACGTAATTCAACATACTCTGATTGTCATTTAGAGTAACATTATAGGAGCATTCAACAACAAGTCAAAATGTGCTCGAGAAAGGCAGAAAACAACACTTTGATAGTTTGATATAACTTGAGAACGAATGCAAAAAACAATCCACTCTAAGAACAGGCCGCTTGGACACTTTCAGAACAGCTCTGTTAATGACTGAAAACAGCTCTCGAAGAGATTGTTGAAAGAGATTCCGAAAACGAAACGTTGATCACTTTTGAGCAAAAGGCTGCACACACGCAATTCAAGTTGCTCTGATTGTCATTTAGAGTTACATTATAGGAGCATTCAGCAACAAGTCAAAATGTGCTCCAGAAAAGCAGAAAACAACACTGATAGAACTTGAGAACGAATGCAAAAAACAGTCCACTCTCAGAACAGGCCGCTTGGACACTTTCAGAACAGCTCTGTTAATGACTGAAAACAGCTCTCGAAGAGATTGTCAAAAGAGACTCTGAAAACGAAACGTTGATCACTTTTGAGCAAAAGGCTGCACACACGCAATTCAAGTTGCTCTGATTGTCATTTAGAGTTACATTATAGGAGCATTCAGCAACAAGTCAAAATGTGCTCCAGAAAAGCAGAAAACAACACTGATAGAACTTGAGAACGAATGCAAAAAACAGTCCACTCTCAGAACAGGCCGCTTGGACACTTTCAGAACAGCTCTGTTAATGACTGAAAACAGCTCTCGAAGAGATTGTCAAAAGAGACTCTGAAAACGAAACGTTGATCACTTTTGAGCAAAAGGCTGCACACACGCAATTCAAGTTGCTCTGATTGTCATTTAGAGTTACATTATAGGAGCATTCAACAACAAGTCAAAATGTGCTCCAGAAAGGCAGAAAACAACACTTTGATAGTTTGATATAACTTGAGAACGAATGCAAAAAACAGTCCACTCTAAGAACAGGCCGCTTGGACACTTTCAGAACAGCTCTGTTAATGACTGAAATCAGCTCTTTAAGAGATTGTCAAAAGAGACTCTGAAAACGAAACATTGATAACTTTTGAGCAAAAGGCTGCACACACGTAATTCAACATACTCTGATTGTCATTTAGAGTTACATTATAGGAGCATTCAACAACAAGTCAAAATGTGCTCCAGAAAGGCAGAAAACAACACTTTGATAGTTTGATATAACTTGAGAACGAATGCAAAAAAACAGTCCACTCTAAGAACAGGCCGCTTGGACACTTTCAGAACAGCTCTGTTAATGACTGAAAACAGCTCTCGAAGAGATTGTCAAAAGAGACTCTGAAAACGAAACGTTGATCACTTTTGAGCAAAAGGCTGCACACACGCAATTCAAGTTGCTCTGATTGTCATTTAGAGTTACATTATAGGAGCATTCAGCAACAAGTCAAAATGTGCTCCAGAAAAGCAGAAAACAACACTGATAGAACTTGAGAACGAATGCAAAAAACAGTCCACTCTCAGAACAGGCCGCTTGGACACTTTCAGAACAGCTCTGTTAATGACTGAAAACAGCTCTCGAAGAGATTGTCAAAAGAGACTCTGAAAACGAAACGTTGATCACTTTTGAGCAAAAGGCTGCACACACGCAATTCAAGTTGCTCTGATTGTCATTTAGAGTTACATTATAGGAGCATTCAACAACAAGTCAAAATGTGCTCGAGAAAGGCAGAAAACAACACTTTGATATAACTTGAGAACGAATGCAAAAAACAGTCCACTCTCAGAACAGGCTGCTTGGACACTTTCAGAACAGCTCTGTTAATGACTGAAAACAGCTCTTTAAGAGATTGTCAAAAGAGACTCTGAAAACGAAACATTGATAACTTTTGAGCAAAAGGCTGCACACACGTAATTCAACATACTCTGATTGTCATTTAGAGTTACATTATAGGAGCATTCAACAACAAGTCAAAATGTGCTCCAGAAAGGCAGAAAACAACACTTTGATAGTTTGATATAACTTGAGAACGAATGCAAAAAACAGTCCACTCTAAGAACAGGCCGCTTGGACACTTTCAGAACAGCTCTGTTAATGACTGAAAACAGCTCTCGAAGAGATTGTCAAAAGAGACTCCGAAAACGAAACGTTGATCACTTTTGAGCAAAAGGCTGCACACACGCAATTCAAGTTGCTCTGATTGTCATTTAGAGTTACATTATAGGAGCATTCAGCAACAAGTCAAAATGTGCTCCAGAAAAGCAGAAAACAACACTGATAGAACTTGAGAACGAATGCAAAAAACAGTCCACTCTCAGAACAGGCCGCTTGGACACTTTCAGAACAGCTCTGTTAATGACTGAAAACAGCTCTCGAAGAGATTGTCAAAAGAGACTCTGAAAACGAAACGTTGATCACTTTTGAGCAAAAGGCTGCACACACGCAATTCAAGTTGCTCTGATTGTCATTTAGAGTTACATTATAGGAGCATTCAGCAACAAGTCAAAATGTGCTCCAGAAAGGCAGAAAACAACACTTTGATAGTTTGATATAACTTGAGAACGAATGCAAAAAACAGTCCACTCTAAGAACAGGCCGCTTGGACACTTTCAGAACAGCTCTGTTAATGACTGAAATCAGCTCTTTAAGAGATTGTCAAAAGAGACTCTGAAAACGAAACATTGATAACTTTTGAGCAAAAGGCTGCACACACGTAATTCAACATACTCTGATTGTCATTTAGAGTTACATTATAGGAGCATTCAACAACAAGTCAAAATGTGCTCCAGAAAGGCAGAAAACAACACTGATAGTTTGATATAACTTGAGAACGAATGCAAAAAACAGTCCACTCTAAGAACAGGCCGCTTGGACACTTTCAGAACAGCTCTGTTAATGACTGAAAACAGCTCTCGAAGAGATTGTCAAAAGAGACTCTGAAAACGAAACGTTGATCACTTTTGAGCAAAAGGCTGCACACACGCAATTCAAGTTGCTCTGATTGTCATTTAGAGTTACATTATAGGAGCATTCAGCAACAAGTCAAAATGTGCTCCAGAAAAGCAGAAAACAACACTGATAGAACTTGAGAACGAATGCAAAAAACAGTCCACTCTCAGAACAGGCCGCTTGGACACTTTCAGAACAGCTCTGTTAATGACTGAAAACAGCTCTCGAAGAGATTGTCAAAAGAGACTCTGAAAACGAAACGTTGATCACTTTTGAGCAAAAGGCTGCACACACGCAATTCAAGTTGCTCTGATTGTCATTTAGAGTTACATTATAGGAGCATTCAACAACAAATCAAAATGTGCTCGAGAAAGGCAGAAAACAACACTTTGATATAACTTGAGAACGAATGCAAAAAACAGTCCACTCTCAGAACAGGCTGCTTGGACACTTTCAGAACAGCTCTGTTAATGACTGAAAACAGCTCTTTAAGAGATTGTCAAAAGAGACTCTGAAAACGAAACATTGATAACTTTTGAGCAAAAGGCTGCACACACGTAATTCAACATACTCTGATTGTCATTTAGAGTTACATTATAGGAGCATTCAACAACAAGTCAAAATGTGCTCCAGAAAGGCAGAAAACAACACTTTGATAGTTTGATATAACTTGAGAACGAATGCAAAAAACAGTCCACTCTAAGAACAGGCCGCTTGGACACTTTCAGAACAGCTCTGTTAATGACTGAAAACAGCTCTCGAAGAGATTGTCAAAAGAGACTCCGAAAACGAAACGTTGATCACTTTTGAGCAAAAGGCTGCACACACGCAATTCAACTTGCTCTGATTGTCATTTAGAGTTACATTATAGGAGCATTCAGCAACAAGTCAAAATGTGCTCCAGAAAAGCAGAAAACAACACTGATAGAACTTGAGAACGAATGCAAAAAACAGTCCACTCTCAGAACAGGCCGCTTGGACACTTTCAGAACAGCTCTGTTAATGACTGAAAACAGCTCTCGAAGAGATTGTCAAAAGAGACTCTGAAAACGAAACGTTGATCACTTTTGAGCAAAAGGCTGCACACACGCAATTCAAGTTGCTCTGATTGTCATTTAGAGTTACATTATAGGAGCATTCAGCAACAAGTCAAAATGTGCTCAAGAAAGGCAGAAAACAACACTTTGATATAACTTGAGAACGAATGCAAAAAACAGTCCACTCTCAGAACAGGCTGCTTGGACACTTTCAGAACAGCTCTGTTAATGACTGAAATCAGCTCTTTAAGAGATTGTCAAAAGAGACTCTGAAAACGAAACATTGATAACTTTTGAGCAAAAGGCTGCACACACGTAATTGAACATACTCTGATTGTCATTTAGAGTTACAATATAGGAGCATTCAACAACAAGTCAAAATGTGCTCCAGAAAGGCAGAAAACAACACTTTGATAGTTTGATATAACTTGAGAACGAATGCAAAAAACAGTCCACTCTAAGAACAGGCCGCTTGGACACTTTCAGAACAGCTCTGTTAATGACTGAAAACAGCTCTCGAAGAGATTGTAAAAAGAGACTCCGAAAACGAAACGTTGATCACTTTTGAGCAAAAGGCTGCACACACGCAATTCAAGTTGCTCTGATTGTCATTTAGAGTTACATTATAGGAGCATTCAGCAACAAGTCAAAATGTGCTAGAGAAAGGCAGAAAACAACACTTTGATATAACTTGAGAACGAATGCAAAAAACAGTCCACTCTCAGAACAGGCTGCTTGGACACTTTTAGAACAGCTCTGTTAATGACTGAAATCAGCTCTTTAAGAGATTGTCAAAAGAGACTCTGAAAACGAAACATTGATAACTTTTGAGCAAAAGGCTGCACACACGTAATTCAACATACTCTGATTGTCATTTAGAGTAACATTATAGGAGCATTCAACAACAAGTCAAAATGTGCTCGAGAAAGGCAGAAAACAACACTTTGATAGTTTGATATAACTTGAGAACGAATGCAAAAAACAGTCCACTCTAAGAACAGGCCGCTTGGACACTTTCAGAACAGCTCTGTTAATGACTGAAAACAGCTCTCGAAGAGATTGTTAAAAGAGATTCCGAAAACGAAACGTTGATCACTTTTGAGCAAAAGGCTGCACACACGCAATTCAAGTTGCTCTGATTGTCATTTAGAGTTACATTATAGGAGCATTCAGCAACAAGTCAAAATGTGCTCCAGAAAAGCAGAAAACAACACTGATAGAACTTGAGAACGAATGCAAAAAACAGTCCACTCTCAGAACAGGCCGCTTGGACACTTTCAGAACAGCTCTGTTAATGACTGAAAACAGCTCTCGAAGAGATTGTCAAAAGAGACTCTGAAAACGAAACGTTGATCACTTTTGAGCAAAAGGCTGCACACACGCAATTCAAGTTGCTCTGATTGTCATTTAGAGTTACATTATAGGAGCATTCAACAACAAGTCAAAATGTGCTCGAGAAAGGCAGAAAACAACACTTTGATATAACTTGAGAACGAATGCAAAAAACAGTCCACTCTCAGAACAGGCTGCTTGGACACTTTCAGAACAGCTCTGTTAATGACTGAAAACAGCTCTTTAAGAGATTGTCAAAAGAGACTCTGAAAACGAAACATTGATAACTTTTGAGCAAAAGGCTGCACACACGTAATTCAACATACTCTGATTGTCATTTAGAGTTACATTATAGGAGCATTCAACAACAAGTCAAAATGTGCTCCAGAAAGGCAGAAAACAACACTTTGATAGTTTGATATAACTTGAGAACGAATGCAAAAAACAGTCCACTCTAAGAACAGGCCGCTTGGACACTTTCAGAACAGCTCTGTTAATGACTGAAAACAGCTCTCGAAGAGATTGTCAAAAGAGACTCCGAAAACGAAACGTTGATCACTTTTGAGCAAAAGGCTGCACACACGCAATTCAAGTTGCTCTGATTGTCATTTAGAGTTACATTATAGGAGCATTCAGCAACAAGTCAAAATGTGCTCCAGAAAAGCAGAAAACAACACTGATAGAACTTGAGAACGAATGCAAAAAACAGTCCACTCTCAGAACAGGCCGCTTGGACACTTTCAGAACAGCTCTGTTAATGACTGAAAACAGCTCTCGAAGAGATTGTCAAAAGAGACTCTGAAAACGAAACGTTGATCACTTTTGAGCAAAAGGCTGCACACACGCAATTCAAGTTGCTCTGATTGTCATTTAGAGTTACATTATAGGAGCATTCAACAACAAGTCAAAATGTGCTCGAGAAAGGCAGAAAACAACACTTTGATATAACTTGAGAACGAATGCAAAAAACAGTCCACTCTCAGAACAGGCTGCTTGGACACTTTCAGAACAGCTCTGTTAATGACTGAAAACAGCTCTTTAAGAGATTGTCAAAAGAGACTCTGAAAACGAAACATTGATAACTTTTGAGCAAAAGGCTGCACACACGTAATTCAACATACTCTGATTGTCATTTAGAGTTACATTATAGGAGCATTCAACAACAAGTCAAAATGTGCTCCAGAAAGGCAGAAAACAACACTTTGATAGTTTGATATAACTTGAGAACGAATGCAAAAAACAGTCCACTCTAAGAACAGGCCGCTTGGACACTTTCAGAACAGCTCTGTTAATGACTGAAAACAGCTCTCGAAGAGATTGTCAAAAGAGACTCCGAAAACGAAACGTTGATCACTTTTGAGCAAAAGGCTGCACACACGCAATTCAAGTTGCTCTGATTGTCATTTAGAGTTACATTATAGGAGCATTCAGCAACAAGTCAAAATGTGCTCCAGAAAAGCAGAAAACAACACTGATAGAACTTGAGAACGAATGCAAAAAACAGTCCACTCTCAGAACAGGCCGCTTGGACACTTTCAGAACAGCTCTGTTAATGACTGAAAACAGCTCTCGAAGAGATTGTCAAAAGAGACTCTGAAAACGAAACGTTGATCACTTTTGAGCAAAAGGCTGCACACACGCAATTCAAGTTGCTCTGATTGTCATTTAGAGTTACATTATAGGAGCATTCAACAACAAGTCAAAATGTGCTCCAGAAAGGCAGAAAACAACACTTTGATAGTTTGATATAACTTGAGAACGAATGCAAAAAACCGTCCACTCTAAGAACAGGCCGCTTGGACACTTTCAGAACAGCTCTGTTAATGACTGAAATCAGCTCTTTAAGAGATTGTCAAAAGAGACTCTGAAAACGAAACATTGATAACTTTTGAGCAAAAGGCTGCACACACGTAATTCAACATACTCTGATTGTCATTTAGAGTTACATTATAGGAGCATTCAACAACAAGTCAAAATGTGCTCCAGAAAGGCAGAAAACAACACTTTGATAGTTTGATATAACTTGAGAACGAATGCAAAAAAACAGTCCACTCTAAGAACAGGCCGCTTGGACACTTTCAGAACAGCTCTGTTAATGACTGAAAACAGCTCTCGAAGAGATTGTCAAAAGAGACTCTGAAAACGAAACGTTGATCACTTTTGAGCAAAAGGCTGCACACACGCAATTCAAGTTGCTCTGATTGTCATTTAGAGTTACATTATAGGAGCATTCAGCAACAAGTCAAAATGTGCTCCAGAAAAGCAGAAAACAACACTGATAGAACTTGAGAACGAATGCAAAAAACAGTCCACTCTCAGAACAGGCCGCTTGGACACTTTCAGAACAGCTCTGTTAATGACTGAAAACAGCTCTCGAAGAGATTGTCAAAAGAGACTCTGAAAACGAAACGTTGATCACTTTTGAGCAAAAGGCTGCACACACGCAATTCAAGTTGCTCTGATTGTCATTTAGAGTTACATTATAGGAGCATTCAACAACAAGTCAAAATGTGCTCGAGAAAGGCAGAAAACAACACTTTGATATAACTTGAGAACGAATGCAAAAAACAGTCCACTCTCAGAACAGGCTGCTTGGACACTTTCAGAACAGCTCTGTTAATGACTGAAAACAGCTCTTTAAGAGATTGTCAAAAGAGACTCTGAAAACGAAACATTGATAACTTTTGAGCAAAAGGCTGCACACACGTAATTCAACATACTCTGATTGTCATTTAGAGTTACATTATAGGAGCATTCAACAACAAGTCAAAATGTGCTCCAGAAAGGCAGAAAACAACACTTTGATAGTTTGATATAACTTGAGAACGAATGCAAAAAACAGTCCACTCTAAGAACAGGCCGCTTGGACACTTTCAGAACAGCTCTGTTAATGACTGAAAACAGCTCTCGAAGAGATTGTCAAAAGAGACTCCGAAAACGAAACGTTGATCACTTTTGAGCAAAAGGCTGCACACACGCAATTCAAGTTGCTCTGATTGTCATTTAGAGTTACATTATAGGAGCATTCAGCAACAAGTCAAAATGTGCTCCAGAAAAGCAGAAAACAACACTGATAGAACTTGAGAACGAATGCAAAAAACAGTCCACTCTCAGAACAGGCCGCTTGGACACTTTCAGAACAGCTCTGTTAATGACTGAAAACAGCTCTCGAAGAGATTGTCAAAAGAGACTCTGAAAACGAAACGTTGATCACTTTTGAGCAAAAGGCTGCACACACGCAATTCAAGTTGCTCTGATTGTCATTTAGAGTTACATTATAGGAGCATTCAGCAACAAGTCAAAATGTGCTCCAGAAAGGCAGAAAACAACACTTTGATAGTTTGATATAACTTGAGAACGAATGCAAAAAACAGTCCACTCTAAGAACAGGCCGCTTGGACACTTTCAGAACAGCTCTGTTAATGACTGAAATCAGCTCTTTAAGAGATTGTCAAAAGAGACTCTGAAAACGAAACATTGATAACTTTTGAGCAAAAGGCTGCACACACGTAATTCAACATACTCTGATTGTCATTTAGAGTTACATTATAGGAGCATTCAACAACAAGTCAAAATGTGCTCCAGAAAGGCAGAAAACAACACTGATAGTTTGATATAACTTGAGAACGAATGCAAAAAACAGTCCACTCTAAGAACAGGCCGCTTGGACACTTTCAGAACAGCTCTGTTAATGACTGAAAACAGCTCTCGAAGAGATTGTCAAAAGAGACTCTGAAAACGAAACGTTGATCACTTTTGAGCAAAAGGCTGCACACACGCAATTCAAGTTGCTCTGATTGTCATTTAGAGTTACATTATAGGAGCATTCAGCAACAAGTCAAAATGTGCTCCAGAAAAGCAGAAAACAACACTGATAGAACTTGAGAACGAATGCAAAAAACAGTCCACTCTCAGAACAGGCCGCTTGGACACTTTCAGAACAGCTCTGTTAATGACTGAAAACAGCTCTCGAAGAGATTGTCAAAAGAGACTCTGAAAACGAAACGTTGATCACTTTTGAGCAAAAGGCTGCACACACGCAATTCAAGTTGCTCTGATTGTCATTTAGAGTTACATTATAGGAGCATTCAACAACAAATCAAAATGTGCTCGAGAAAGGCAGAAAACAACACTTTGATATAACTTGAGAACGAATGCAAAAAACAGTCCACTCTCAGAACAGGCTGCTTGGACACTTTCAGAACAGCTCTGTTAATGACTGAAAACAGCTCTTTAAGAGATTGTCAAAAGAGACTCTGAAAACGAAACATTGATAACTTTTGAGCAAAAGGCTGCACACACGTAATTCAACATACTCTGATTGTCATTTAGAGTTACATTATAGGAGCATTCAACAACAAGTCAAAATGTGCTCCAGAAAGGCAGAAAACAACACTTTGATAGTTTGATATAACTTGAGAACGAATGCAAAAAACAGTCCACTCTAAGAACAGGCCGCTTGGACACTTTCAGAACAGCTCTGTTAATGACTGAAAACAGCTCTCGAAGAGATTGTCAAAAGAGACTCCGAAAACGAAACGTTGATCACTTTTGAGCAAAAGGCTGCACACACGCAATTCAACTTGCTCTGATTGTCATTTAGAGTTACATTATAGGAGCATTCAGCAACAAGTCAAAATGTGCTCCAGAAAAGCAGAAAACAACACTGATAGAACTTGAGAACGAATGCAAAAAACAGTCCACTCTCAGAACAGGCCGCTTGGACACTTTCAGAACAGCTCTGTTAATGACTGAAAACAGCTCTCGAAGAGATTGTCAAAAGAGACTCTGAAAATGAAACGTTGATCACTTTTGAGCAAAAGGCTGCACACACGCAATTCAAGTTGCTCTGATTGTCATTTAGAGTTACATTATAGGAGCATTCAGCAACAAGTCAAAATGTGCTCAAGAAAGGCAGAAAACAACACTTTGATATAACTTGAGAACGAATGCAAAAAACAGTCCACTCTCAGAACAGGCTGCTTGGACACTTTCAGAACAGCTCTGTTAATGACTGAAATCAGCTCTTTAAGAGATTGTCAAAAGAGACTCTGAAAACGAAACATTGATAACTTTTGAGCAAAAGGCTGCACACACGTAATTGAACATACTCTGATTGTCATTTAGAGTTACAATATAGGAGCATTCAACAACAAGTCAAAATGTGCTCCAGAAAGGCAGAAAACAACACTTTGATAGTTTGATATAACTTGAGAACGAATGCAAAAAACAGTCCACTCTAAGAACAGGCCGCTTGGACACTTTCAGAACAGCTCTGTTAATGACTGAAAACAGCTCTCGAAGAGATTGTAAAAAGAGACTCCGAAAACGAAACGTTGATCACTTTTGAGCAAAAGGCTGCACACACGCAATTCAAGTTGCTCTGATTGTCATTTAGAGTTACATTATAGGAGCATTCAGCAACAAGTCAAAATGTGCTAGAGAAAGGCAGAAAACAACACTTTGATATAACTTGAGAACGAATGCAAAAAACAGTCCACTCTCAGAACAGGCTGCTTGGACACTTTTAGAACAGCTCTGTTAATGACTGAAATCAGCTCTTTAAGAGATTGTCAAAAGAGACTCTGAAAACGAAACGTTGATCACTTTTGAGCAAAAGGCTGCACACACACAATTCAAGTTGCTCTGATTGTCATTTAGAGTTACATTATAGGAGCATTCAGCAACAAGTCAAAATGTGCTCCAGAAAAGCAGAAAACAACACTGATAGAACTTGAGAACGAATGCAAAAAACAGTCCACTCTCAGAACAGGCCGCTTGGACACTTTCAGAACAGCTCTGTTAATGACTGAAAACAGCTCTCGAAGAGATTGTCAAAAGAGACTCTGAAAACGAAACGTTGATCACTTTTGAGCAAAAGGCTGCACACACGCAATTCAAGTTGCTCTGATTGTCATTTAGAGTTACATTATAGGAGCATTCAACAACAAGTCAAAATGTGCTCCAGAAAGGCAGAAAACAACACTTTGATAGTTTGATATAACTTGAGAACGAATGCAAAAAACAGTCCACTCTAAGAACAGGCCGCTTGGACACTTTCAGAACAGCTCTGTTAATGACTGAAATCAGCTCTTTAAGAGATTGTCAAAAGAGACTCTGAAAACGAAACATTGATAACTTTTGAGCAAAAGGCTGCACACACGTAATTCAACATACTCTGATTGTCATTTAGAGTTACATTATAGGAGCATTCAACAACAAGTCAAAATGTGCTCCAGAAAGGCAGAAAACAACACTTTGATAGTTTGATATAACTTGAGAACGAATGCAAAAAACAGTCCACTCTAAGAACAGGCCGCTTGGACACTTTCAGAACAGCTCTGTTAATGACTGAAATCAGCTCTTTAAGAGATTGTCAAAAGAGACTCTGAAAACGAAACATTGATAACTTTTGAGCAAAAGGCTGCACACACGTAATTCAACATACTCTGATTGTCATTTAGAGTTACATTATAGGAGCATTCAACAACAAGTCAAAATGTGCTCCAGAAAGGCAGAAAACAACACTTTGATAGTTTGATATAACTTGAGAACGAATGCAAAAAACAGTCCACTCTAAGAACAGGCCGCTTGGACACTTTCAGAACAGCTCTGTTAATGACTGAAATCAGCTCTTTAAGAGATTGTCAAAAGAGACTCTGAAAACGAAACATTGATAACTTTTGAGCAAAAGGCTGCACACACGTAATTCAACATACTCTGATTGTCATTTAGAGTTACATTATAGGAGCATTCAACAACAAGTCAAAATGTGCTCCAGAAAGGCAGAAAACAACACTTTGATAGTTTGATATGACTTGAGAACGAATGCAAAAAACAGTCCACTCTAAGAACAGGCCGCTTGGACACTTTCAGAACAGCTCTGTTAATGACTGAAAACAGCTCTCGAAGAGATTGTCAAAAGAGACTCTGAAAACGAAACGTTGATCACTTTTGAGCAAAAGGCTGCACACACGCAATTCAAGTTGCTCTGATTGTCATTTAGAGTTACATTATAGGAGCATTCAGCAACAAGTCAAAATGTGCTCCAGAAAAGCAGAAAACAACACTGATAGAACTTGAGAACGAATGTGTCGTATATTTCTGTAGTATGTATGATCTATGTATGAATATGTAGTATGTTTTGAACACACACACATACCAGGGCATGCGGGGACATGATGCCCTCTAACGGTGAGGGTTCTATGGCAACCAGATGACCAACAGGGACCTTTGGGGGTTGGGCAGGGACACACATGCACGCTGGCCCCTCCCCTCTGGAGCGGAACGGGGAGAGGGAGAGAGAGAGCGTTCTCTTTCTAGCCGAAGTCCATGGGGAACGCATGTAATGTATATATCTGTCTGATTAAATTGTCTTAAACTAACTGTTCTTTGATTCATAACCAATAAGAATACACGACAGTAATGGCGAGCAAGCAACGGAGATAATATAGCTTAATTTACAGTATTTTGCAAACTTCAATCTAACGAAGAAGGTAGATTTTCTGCAGAGATCTCTCTCTAGTCGATTGGTGTGTTTAAAATAGACTGTAAATCTCAGATAAGTTATAGTCAAAAGAATCTGTGTAACGGTAATCTTGTTGGAATAGAAACAAACTTTTCATAATCTTTGATGGGTGGGTGGTGAGAGCCGGACTTTGAAGCCCGTTTTTTGTAAAATATAGTGTTTGGTGATTTGTTTGTACGGTATTGGAATATCGTGTGTGTCTGTGTAAAATTCGGTGAGGTTGTGTTTATGTGTTGGAGTGTGGGTGGACTGGGTAGTCTGTTTTGTGTTGTAGCAGTGGAGAACATGTGAGGCTCTTTTGTCTGTTTGAAGGGACGCCATTGTGTGGGCGGCCATTTGCAGTGTACTGTCGGCGGAGTGTAGACGCCATTTGTGTTGTCCTGTGTAAGCGGAGCGATAACACGCACGCTCGGGCACGCGCGCAGACACGCGGACACAAAGAAGCCTAGATATCTCTGTGAAGAGACTGCATTGTAGAATATTTGAATGAGATAAATAATAGTCTAACTGGATTGAAAGATAATCGTGAAGTTGTTGTGTCGTGGAAGATGGTATTATTGTGGAAAAGCAATGTTATGTTGTAAAGATTGATCTGGGAGTCCACGGCGGGTTTCCCCACAGAGAAGGACAAAGACTAGCCCCTCCCTCTCCTCCTTCTTCTCCTGTTGTTCAAACATACAGACACGTTGCGTGTGATTGTTGCATTACATAGATTGTAGTGATTCAAAGATAGAAAGATAGTGAATTGATCATCGGGGGATTTAAAGTAGTTTAAAGATATTTGTCATAGTTTGTTAAAAGTAAAGATAGATTGTGACTTTAGGTTAGATTCAAAGCATATGAGGCAATTTGTGCGTGAGCCTAGACAAGGCTGCTTTCCCTGAGCAGAATCACAGCAGGGTCACAGACCCCAATAAAACGGCCCTGCCTGCTTGCATAGAATGTTGACGAGAGATCTGTAGAGATCACTCATAGATTGATGTTTTTAAATGATTGTTCTATATTAAATTACTTTAATTAATTTAATTAATTACTAATTGGTTGAATTAATTATTCAGATCATTCATTATCTGTTTCACAAAACTTTGATCAATTGTTTTGTGATAATCTAATGATAATCATTCCTTTTTTGATATTTTGATAAATAGCTGAATGACTTCACAGGTTTGCATCAATGAAGTGTCAATGAATAATTCTAACTAATCATTCATTCCTTTCATTTAACAGTTGATTTATTTACAGGTTGTAATTAATATTTGTAATTTACATCTTTTATTTCAAGTTAGGTCATGTCCCCAGCTTTTGATTAGGAATAGCAGAATAGATTGTATTGATAATTAAGCAGTAAAAGGGTTTTTGTAAATCAGTGAATACTTAGGTGTTGACCAAGCTTTTGTGATTTAATAATTGTGTTGACCAGAACTGTAATTAGTATTGAATGAGTAATCAAGTGACACATATTCATAAACAATTAGGAAACACATTTAAGTATAAAGTACTTACAAAGTGATTAGATTTAAGTTAATACTGCACTGACATACACAAGAGGCAAATCTGTTGTTCTGGGTTGTAGTGGTTTTGTGTGGACGGTTAATACAGTTATATTGGACTAGCATTTGTTTAGCAAACAAGACAATAGGAAGGTGGGTTGTAAGAAGCGTACACCTTATCTAATATAGAATATTGTCAGCATATTGAGCAAGTAGAATGGGGTCGAATTCCACGAAGCTGTTAAAAGATATTAGTGAACATCGTGGAATGTTGGCTACGTTATCCCCTATGGCTGTAGTGGAAAAAATGAATCCTCTTGTTAGGGAAATTAGCAAAATGTCTACGAAATGGAATAGCCGTTGGGCATACATTGAACAGCCGTGGCCGAAAGAGGGCAGCCTTAATTTACAATTAATTGCAACATTGGAGATACTTATCAATGGGCACAAAGCACATCAAAGAGGAAAGATTAGATCAGAGAAACGCAAGTTAGAGTTAGCTATTTTAGATCTATTTAAGGTAGAGGGACAGAAAATAGCTCAGATGGAACCGGAAAAGAAAAAAGAATTGGCCAGAACACTGGAACAGAAACTGAACATTTCATCCCCAGACCTGTGTCCTGCCTCCAGTCCCCCTCCATATGCTAAGGCACTGGAGGATCATTCCCAGAAGAAGAAGAAGGAGCCAAGGGGAAAAGGGGACGACAGGAGTGACGAGGAAGATGACAGCGAAGATGGCAGTGAAGACTCAAGTGATGACGACAATGCAGATGGAGGCTACAACGCGCAGGTCAGGAAGATGATAGCCACAGCCGAAAGGAAAGGTGGGAGAAGACGCCCGGAGAAAGAGGGAGATTGTCACCGAATGTCATCAAATACATTAAAGAACTGTCCAGTGCTGATTCGGGGTAACAAGATGGAATATCATCCGTGGCATCATACAGATTTGTCTGAAGTGATCGAGAAACTCCCCGTTCTTCAAGAGGGAGGACATTCGTGGACGCGAGAGGTCGACGTGATACTGACAGGAACGCAGGCCGCGATGGGAGACCTGAAAAGACTCTTAGCTTTTATTGCAGGATTGGATACAATGCAGGAAATATTGATGAAGGCAGGACTTCATAGATATATCAATACATCAGTTTATGATCCAGAGCTTTTCGCAGCAAACAGAGGCAAACTGTGGAAAGCAATCAGGGAGATCTACCCTACTCACATTCACCCAGACAATATCATTGTGAAGCCACTGGGGGGGGATGAGAATCCCAGGGGTTATGTTGCCCGTGTGCACTCTCAATGGAGAAGTGTGACAGGGAAAGACGCTGAAGATAACCCCTTAGAAAAATCCATAATCAGGGAAAAAATACAAGAAGGGCTTCCTACCCCAGTTAAGGATAAGCTAGCAGAAGTGGTGGGGCTACGACACATGAACAAAGCTGTTTATATAGACCACGTAGCTCATCAAGTTGAGTTATATCGAAAGAACATTCAGATACAGAAGGCACGAGACGAAGAATCCCTCAGAATATTGACTCATTTGCAATTGACTGAAAGCGAGAGGAACATAGAGGGAGTGCAGGCTTTAGCCCCACAGCAACAGCCACCTGGAGTGCAGACTGCTACTTACCAGTCCTACTCACAGGGGCCACAAGGGGGGTATCCTGCTACTTACCAGTCCTACCCACAGGGGCCACAAGGGGGGTATCCATACCCACAAGGGCCACCAGGGGTGCAAGCGGTTCCATACCAGATGTACACACAGCCTGGCCAAGGACCACCACCAGGGGGATGGACAGCAGCAGGGAAGGAGATGCTAGAACCATGCCAATGCGACCAGAATGGACATCTAGCCTGTGCCTGCTGCAACAGGCCCCAGGGGGGCGCAGGGGGGAGCCAAGGAGGAGGATATTGGCCCCCTACTACACCTGCTCCAGGAGTGATGAACCCTTACGGAGGCCCAGCAGCTGGCCTATAGGGGTGCCCGGAAGATCCGAGTGGGAGGTGCCAGCTGGTGGTGACACAGAAGCCTGAAGGCGCCACGCACCTCCCTATGTCTAGAGAATATGTGAAGACAATCGGATTTGAGGGAATTAAACAGCTGATTCCTACAACTGAGCTTGTAGACTTAGAGTACAAGGGACAGAGAGCAACTCTGTCAACACTTGTGTCAGAACACACGCCAACAGGGCTGCTAGGGAGAGATGCTCTATGCCAATTGAACTGTACAGTAAAATGCACACCTAACGGCTGTCAGGTGACGGTGCCATCCGGTGTTCAGATTCCATCGACAGCCAGAGTGATTAAGCATAGAACAGACCTACAAGCTTTGCCTTTAAAGGGAGCTGATGTAGAATATTGGGTTGATGGGTCTTGTTACGGGGTAGGAGAAACTTTGTGCGCTGGGTATTCCTTAGTTAAAGCACAGAATTCAAAGTTTATTGTAGAACAGGCTGAGGCAGTTCCTCAGCCTTGCTCGGCTCAGTTGGCTGAATTGATTGCCCTCACAGAAGCATGCAACTTGGGAACCGGACGGAGAGTGACAGTGTACACCGACTCTGCCTATGCACATAATGTTTGTCATTTTAATGGAGCTGTATGGAGGGGGCGGGGTTTTAAGAGAACTGATGGTACGCCTATACAGCATCACGCACAGATCATGAAGCTGTTACAAGCCATGATGAAGCCAAAGGAATTAGCCATAGTGAAGTGTGCCGCACACAGGTCTGACTCATCACATGTCACACAAGGTAACAGGGCTGCAGAAGATGCAGCCAAAGCCATTACAGGAGCAGACAAGGCAGGTAAAGGTCTTCTGGTCACACATGAAAAGCAATTACAGGGCATGGTCACACTTGAGGATTTATTGATGTTACAGAGTAGAGTAACTACGTTAGACAAGAACGTTTGGCTAGCAAGGGGGGCAAGTCAGGATGACACAGGTCTATGGAGGAATCATGAGGGGTTGGTTGTAGCACCCTCAGATTTATTAGGCATGTTAATACAGGAAGCCCATGGATTAGCACATGTGGCTAGGGGGGAGGTAAGACGCAAGATCACCAAGAAATATGGGTTTTGGAGTCCATATTTGATGGAACAGATTGACCATGCTTTAGGTCAATGTGGGGTCTGTTGGAGAAACAACATCAGAGTGGGTACACCAGTGGTGTCTGGGCATATCCCTACCCCAATAGGGCCACGGGTGGTGGACAGGGGGGTGGATGTACAGAGTAGGCAGGATGTTGTGCCAACAGGTGCCGAGGTCCCCAGAGAACCTGAGAAGGAGGAGCTACGAGGAGATGCTGTGGTGTTGCCAGAGCCAGTGGCAATGCCAGTGTTACAGCCAGTGACATTACCGGCAGTGCCTGAAACCGAGGGGACAGTGGAAAGCTGTCCAGATGCCAATAAACCAGAAACTAACGAAGCAGAGAGGGTTGACAGTCTGGAGGTCCAGCCTGGGAGTGTCCAAAGCCTGGACACCTGTGCTACTGGGGATGCTGGCGAGTGCCTGCACCATGCTTCAGATGATGCTGAGGGGGACTCCCCAGACCTTGATCAGCGTGGGAGGGGACCAGGCGGCTGCCTGAACCTCAATGACACTGACGGACGACGACCAGTTAGGAAAAGATTAAAGACTATGAATAGGGTAGTGAAGCAGCAGATCAAAGGGAACGACGGGAATGGACAGCAGATGATAGCATGGCTGGAAACGGTCTTAGGGGCATGGGAAACTTACTTTGCTAAGATAGGAGCACCTATTATAGCAGACATGATTTTTGACTTTCTTAGAAGGCAGGGCCTCATTGACTGTTTTTGGAAAATCAGTCACTCAGTCCACGTTAATGAACTTTTCAGAAGACTAGTCCTCACCTGAGGTGAAGATCTATGCATTAATGCATTCCCTTTGTCCTGTGCTTACTGTTGGGGAATTATGTGTTATGATAACTGAATGTCATTATTTGTGTATTGTTTGTTTATTTCTATATCGTATGTGATTGATGTCAGTTGAGAAGTGATGTAGTGGTTATGCAAAGATAGGAAAGAGGTTCTGTTCCTAGCGCAACGAAAATGGAAGCTGCTGACTATGAAAGTGTTATCAATCTGAGACAGCGGTAAAGGCTGTTCTCCAACTGGGTACAAGTGCTAGTAACCTCTGACCCTGACGCTTCAAGGACAAAGAAAACATCGGTCGTTGGAAGTTTCTGTATTGATTTGTGCATGATGAACTGTGTTTAGTTTAATTGTGATTGTTATTTTCAAAATTCTTTTTATTATTGGTTGTTTTTTATTTTTTGTTTATGATATCTTTGGTTCCTAATACTGGTCCTGGGTTGGTCTGTGTTATTGTGCTTCTTGTGTTGTGTGTTGGTGTAGTTTTTCTGTCTGTTGTTGTTTATTTTTTAATTTTTAATTTTATTTTAAAAAAAAAAATTTTGGGGATGTTTTGTGGGGTTTTGTGTTTTTGTTTTTGTTTTATGGTAGTTTAGTTTCGGAACACCCTCTGGGTGGTCCGAGGGGGGATGTGTCGTATATTTCTGTAGTATGTATGATCTATGTATGAATATGTAGTATGTTTTGAACACACACACATACCAGGGCATGCGGGGACATGATGCCCTCTAACGGTGAGGGTTCTATGGCAACCAGATGACCAACAGGGACCTTTGGGGGTTGGGCAGGGACACACATGCACGCTGGCCCCTCCCCTCTGGAGCGGAACGGGGAGAGGGAGAGAGAGAGCGTTCTCTTTCTAGCCGAAGTCCATGGGGAACGCATGTAATGTATATATCTGTCTGATTAAATTGTCTTAAACTAACTGTTCTTTGATTCATAACCAATAAGAATACACGACAAATGCAAAAAACAGTCCACTCTCAGAACAGGCCGCTTGGACACTTTCAGAACAGCTCTGTTAATGACTGAAAACAGCTCTCGAAGAGATTGTCAAAAGAGACTCTGAAAACGAAACGTTGATCACTTTTGAGCAAAAGGCTGCACACACGCAATTCAAGTTGCTCTGATTGTCATTTAGAGTTACATTATAGGAGCATTCAACAACAAGTCAAAATGTGCTCGAGAAAGGCAGAAAACAACACTTTGATATAACTTGAGAACGAATGCAAAAAACAGTCCACTCTCAGAACAGGCTGCTTGGACACTTTCAGAACAGCTCTGTTAATGACTGAAAACAGCTCTTTAAGAGATTGTCAAAAGAGACTCTGAAAACGAAACATTGATAACTTTTGAGCAAAAGGCTGCACACACGTAATTCAACATACTCTGATTGTCATTTAGAGTTACATTATAGGAGCATTCAACAACAAGTCAAAATGTGCTCCAGAAAGGCAGAAAACAACACTTTGATAGTTTGATATAACTTGAGAACGAATGCAAAAAACAGTCCACTCTAAGAACAGGCCGCTTGGACACTTTCAGAACAGCTCTGTTAATGACTGAAAACAGCTCTCGAAGAGATTGTAAAAGGAGACTCCGAAAACGAAACGTTGATCACTTTTGAGCAAAAGGCTGCACACACGCAATTCAAGTTGCTCTGATTGTCATTTAGAGTTACATTATAGGAGCATTCAGCAACAAGTCAAAATGTGCTAGAGAAAGGCAGAAAACAACACTTTGATATAACTTGAGAACGAATGCAAAAAACAGTCCACTCTCAGAACAGGCTGCTTGGACACTTTTAGAACAGCTCTGTTAATGACTGAAATCAGCTCTTTAAGAGATTGTCAAAAGAGACTCTGAAAATGAAACATTGATAACTTTTGAGCAAAAGGCTGCACACACGTAATTCAACATACTCTGATTGTCATTTAGAGTAACATTATAGGAGCATTCAACAACAAGTCAAAATGTGCTCGAGAAAGGCAGAAAACAACACTTTGATAGTTTGATATAACTTGAGAACGAATGCAAAAAACAGTCCACTCTAAGAACAGGCCGCTTGGACACTTTCAGAACAGCTCTGTTAATGACTGAAAACAGCTCTCGAAGAGATTGTCAAAAGAGACTCTGAAAACGAAACGTTGATCACTTTTGAGCAAAAGGCTGCACACACGCAATTCAAGTTGCTCTGATTGTCATTTAGAGTTAAATTATAGGAGCATTCAGCAACAAGTCAAAATGTGCTCCAGAAAAGCAGAAAACAACACTGATAGAACTTGAGAACGAATGCAAAAAACAGTCCACTCTCAGAACAGGCCGCTTGGACACTTTCAGAACAGCTCTGTTAATGACTGAAAACAGCTCTCGAAGAGATTGTCAAAAGAGACTCTGAAAACGAAACGTTGATCACTTTTGAGCAAAAGGCTGCACACACGCAATTCAAGTTGCTCTGATTGTCATTTAGAGTTACATTATAGGAGCATTCAACAACAAGTCAAAATGTGCTCGAGAAAGGCAGAAAACAACACTTTGATATAACTTGAGAACGAATGCAAAAAACAGTCCACTCTCAGAACAGGCTGCTTGGACACTTTCAGAACAGCTCTGTTAATGACTGAAAACAGCTCTTTAAGAGATTGTCAAAAGAGACTCTGAAAACGAAACATTGATAACTTTTGAGCAAAAGGCTGCACACACGTAATTCAACATACTCTGATTGTCATTTAGAGTTACATTATAGGAGCATTCAACAACAAGTCAAAATGTGCTCCAGAAAGGCAGAAAACAACACTTTGATAGTTTGATATAACTTGAGAACGAATGCAAAAAACAGTCCACTCTAAGAACAGGCCGCTTGGACACTTTCAGAACAGCTCTGTTAATGACTGAAAACAGCTCTCGAAGAGATTGTCAAAAGAGACTCTGAAAACGAAACGTTGATCACTTTTGAGCAAAAGGCTGCACACACGCAATTCAAGTTGCTCTGATTGTCATTTAGAGTTACATTATAGGAGCATTCAGCAACAAGTCAAAATGTGCTCCAGAAAAGCAGAAAACAACACTGATAGAACTTGAGAACGAATGCAAAAAACAGTCCACTCTCAGAACAGGCCGCTTGGACACTTTCAGAACAGCTCTGTTAATGACTGAAAACAGCTCTCGAAGAGATTGTCAAAAGAGACTCTGAAAACGAAACGTTGATCACTTTTGAGCAAAAGGCTGCACACACGCAATTCAAGTTGCTCTGATTGTCATTTAGAGTTACATTATAGGAGCATTCAACAACAAGTCAAAATGTGCTCCAGAAAGGCAGAAAACAACACTTTGATAGTTTGATATAACTTGAGAACGAATGCAAAAAACAGTCCACTCTAAGAACAGGCCGCTTGGACACTTTCAGAACAGCTCTGTTAATGACTGAAAACAGCTCTCGAAGAGATTGTAAAAAGAGACTCCGAAAACGAAACGTTGATCACTTTTGAGCAAAAGGCTGCACACACGCAATTCAAGTTGCTCTGATTGTCATTTAGAGTTACATTATAGGAGCATTCAGCAACAAGTCAAAATGTGCTAGAGAAAGGCAGAAAACAACACTTTGATATAACTTGAGAACGAATGCAAAAAACAGTCCACTCTCAGAACAGGCCGCTTGGACACTTTCAGAACAGCTCTGTTAATGACTGAAATCAGCTCTTTAAGAGATTGTCAAAAGAGACTCTGAAAATGAAACATTGATAACTTTTGAGCAAAAGGCTGCACACACGTAATTCAACATACTCTGATTGTCATTTAGAGTAACATTATAGGAGCATTCAACAACAAGTCAAAATGTGCTCGAGAAAGGCAGAAAACAACACTTTGATAGTTTGATATAACTTGAGAACGAATGCAAAAAACAGTCCACTCTAAGAACAGGCCGCTTGGACACTTTCAGAACAGCTCTGTTAATGACTGAAAACAGCTCTCGAAGAGATTGTCAAAAGAGACTCTGAAAACGAAACGTTGATCACTTTTGAGCAAAAGGCTGCACACACGCAATTCAAGTTGCTCTGATTGTCATTTAGAGTTAAATTATAGGAGCATTCAGCAACAAGTCAAAATGTGCTCCAGAAAAGCAGAAAACAACACTGATAGAACTTGAGAACGAATGCAAAAAACAGTCCACTCTCAGAACAGGCCGCTTGGACACTTTCAGAACAGCTCTGTTAATGACTGAAAACAGCTCTCGAAGAGATTGTCAAAAGAGACTCTGAAAACGAAACGTTGATCACTTTTGAGCAAAAGGCTGCACACACGCAATTCAAGTTGCTCTGATTGTCATTTAGAGTTACATTATAGGAGCATTCAACAACAAGTCAAAATGTGCTCGAGAAAGGCAGAAAACAACACTTTGATATAACTTGAGAACGAATGCAAAAAACAGTCCACTCTCAGAACAGGCTGCTTGGACACTTTCAGAACAGCTCTGTTAATGACTGAAAACAGCTCTTTAAGAGATTGTCAAAAGAGACTCTGAAAACGAAACATTGATAACTTTTGAGCAAAAGGCTGCACACACGTAATTCAACATACTCTGATTGTCATTTAGAGTTACATTATAGGAGCATTCAACAACAAGTCAAAATGTGCTCCAGAAAGGCAGAAAACAACACTTTGATAGTTTGATATAACTTGAGAACGAATGCAAAAAACAGTCCACTCTAAGAACAGGCCGCTTGGACACTTTCAGAACAGCTCTGTTAATGACTGAAAACAGCTCTCGAAGAGATTGTCAAAAGAGACTCTGAAAACGAAACGTTGATCACTTTTGAGCAAAAGGCTGCACACACGCAATTCAAGTTGCTCTGATTGTCATTTAGAGTTACATTATAGGAGCATTCAGCAACAAGTCAAAATGTGCTCCAGAAAAGCAGAAAACAACACTGATAGAACTTGAGAACGAATGCAAAAAACAGTCCACTCTCAGAACAGGCCGCTTGGACACTTTCAGAACAGCTCTGTTAATGACTGAAAACAGCTCTCGAAGAGATTGTCAAAAGAGACTCTGAAAACGAAACGTTGATCACTTTTGAGCAAAAGGCTGCACACACGCAATTCAAGTTGCTCTGATTGTCATTTAGAGTTACATTATAGGAGCATTCAACAACAAGTCAAAATGTGCTCCAGAAAGGCAGAAAACAACACTTTGATAGTTTGATATAACTTGAGAACGAATGCAAAAAACAGTCCACTCTAAGAACAGGCCGCTTGGACACTTTCAGAACAGCTCTGTTAATGACTGAAAACAGCTCTCGAAGAGATTGTAAAAAGAGACTCCGAAAACGAAACGTTGATCACTTTTGAGCAAAAGGCTGCACACACGCAATTCAAGTTGCTCTGATTGTCATTTAGAGTTACATTATAGGAGCATTCAGCAACAAGTCAAAATGTGCTAGAGAAAGGCAGAAAACAACACTTTGATATAACTTGAGAACGAATGCAAAAAACAGTCCACTCTCAGAACAGGCTGCTTGGACACTTTTAGAACAGCTCTGTTAATGACTGAAATCAGCTCTTTAAGAGATTGTCAAAAGAGACTCTGAAAACGAAACATTGATAACTTTTGAGCAAAAGGCTGCACACACGTAATTCAACATACTCTGATTGTCATTTAGAGTAACATTATAGGAGCATTCAACAACAAGTCAAAATGTGCTCGAGAAAGGCAGAAAACAACACTTTGATAGTTTGATATAACTTGAGAACGAATGCAAAAAACAGTCCACTCTAAGAACAGGCCGCTTGGACACTTTCAGAACAGCTCTGTTAATGACTGAAAACAGCTCTCGAAGAGATTGTCAAAAGAGACTCTGAAAACGAAACGTTGATCACTTTTGAGCAAAAGGCTGCACACACGCAATTCAAGTTGCTCTGATTGTCATTTAGAGTTAAATTATAGGAGCATTCAGCAACAAGTCAAAATGTGCTCCAGAAAAGCAGAAAACAACACTGATAGAACTTGAGAACGAATGCAAAAAACAGTCCACTCTCAGAACAGGCCGCTTGGACACTTTCAGAACAGCTCTGTTAATGACTGAAAACAGCTCTCGAAGAGATTGTCAAAAGAGACTCTGAAAACGAAACGTTGATCACTTTTGAGCAAAAGGCTGCACACACGCAATTCAAGTTGCTCTGATTGTCATTTAGAGTTACATTATAGGAGCATTCAACAACAAGTCAAAATGTGCTCGAGAAAGGCAGAAAACAACACTTTGATATAACTTGAGAACGAATGCAAAAAACAGTCCACTCTCAGAACAGGCTGCTTGGACACTTTCAGAACAGCTCTGTTAATGACTGAAAACAGCTCTTTAAGAGATTGTCAAAAGAGACTCTGAAAACGAAACATTGATAACTTTTGAGCAAAAGGCTGCACACACGTAATTCAACATACTCTGATTGTCATTTAGAGTTACATTATAGGAGCATTCAACAACAAGTCAAAATGTGCTCCAGAAAGGCAGAAAACAACACTTTGATAGTTTGATATAACTTGAGAACGAATGCAAAAAACAGTCCACTCTAAGAACAGGCCGCTTGGACACTTTCAGAACAGCTCTGTTAATGACTGAAAACAGCTCTCGAAGAGATTGTCAAAAGAGACTCTGAAAACGAAACGTTGATCACTTTTGAGCAAAAGGCTGCACACACGCAATTCAAGTTGCTCTGATTGTCATTTAGAGTTACATTATAGGAGCATTCAGCAACAAGTCAAAATGTGCTCCAGAAAAGCAGAAAACAACACTGATAGAACTTGAGAACGAATGCAAAAAACAGTCCACTCTCAGAACAGGCCGCTTGGACACTTTCAGAACAGCTCTGTTAATGACTGAAAACAGCTCTCGAAGAGATTGTCAAAAGAGACTCTGAAAACGAAACGTTGATCACTTTTGAGCAAAAGGCTGCACACACGCAATTCAAGTTGCTCTGATTGTCATTTAGAGTTACATTATAGGAGCATTCAACAACAAGTCAAAATGTGCTCCAGAAAGGCAGAAAACAACACTTTGATAGTTTGATATAACTTGAGAACGAATGCAAAAAACAGTCCACTCTAAGAACAGGCCGCTTGGACACTTTCAGAACAGCTCTGTTAATGACTGAAAACAGCTCTCGAAGAGATTGTAAAAAGAGACTCCGAAAACGAAACGTTGATCACTTTTGAGCAAAAGGCTGCACACACGCAATTCAAGTTGCTCTGATTGTCATTTAGAGTTACATTATAGGAGCATTCAGCAACAAGTCAAAATGTGCTAGAGAAAGGCAGAAAACAACACTTTGATATAACTTGAGAACGAATGCAAAAAACAGTCCACTCTCAGAACAGGCTGCTTGGACACTTTTAGAACAGCTCTGTTAATGACTGAAATCAGCTCTTTAAGAGATTGTCAAAAGAGACTCTGAAAACGAAACATTGATAACTTTTGAGCAAAAGGCTGCACACACGTAATTCAACATACTCTGATTGTCATTTAGAGTAACATTATAGGAGCATTCAACAACAAGTCAAAATGTGCTCGAGAAAGGCAGAAAACAACACTTTGATAGTTTGATATAACTTGAGAACGAATGCAAAAAACAGTCCACTCTAAGAACAGGCCGCTTGGACACTTTCAGAACAGCTCTGTTAATGACTGAAAACAGCTCTCGAAGAGATTGTTAAAAGAGATTCCGAAAACGAAACGTTGATCACTTTTGAGCAAAAGGCTGCACACACGCAATTCAAGTTGCTCTGATTGTCATTTAGAGTTACATTATAGGAGCATTCAGCAACAAGTCAAAATGTGCTCCAGAAAAGCAGAAAACAACACTGATAGAACTTGAGAACGAATGCAAAAAACAGTCCACTCTCAGAACAGGCCGCTTGGACACTTTCAGAACAGCTCTGTTAATGACTGAAAACAGCTCTCGAAGAGATTGTCAAAAGAGACTCTGAAAACGAAACGTTGATCACTTTTGAGCAAAAGGCTGCACACACGCAATTCAAGTTGCTCTGATTGTCATTTAGAGTTACATTATAGGAGCATTCAACAACAAGTCAAAATGTGCTCGAGAAAGGCAGAAAACAACACTTTGATATAACTTGAGAACGAATGCAAAAAACAGTCCACTCTCAGAACAGGCTGCTTGGACACTTTCAGAACAGCTCTGTTAATGACTGAAAACAGCTCTTTAAGAGATTGTCAAAAGAGACTCTGAAAACGAAACATTGATAACTTTTGAGCAAAAGGCTGCACACACGTAATTCAACATACTCTGATTGTCATTTAGAGTTACATTATAGGAGCATTCAACAACAAGTCAAAATGTGCTCCAGAAAGGCAGAAAACAACACTTTGATAGTTTGATATAACTTGAGAACGAATGCAAAAAACAGTCCACTCTAAGAACAGGCCGCTTGGACACTTTCAGAACAGCTCTGTTAATGACTGAAAACAGCTCTCGAAGAGATTGTCAAAAGAGACTCCGAAAACGAAACGTTGATCACTTTTGAGCAAAAGGCTGCACACACGCAATTCAAGTTGCTCTGATTGTCATTTAGAGTTACATTATAGGAGCATTCAGCAACAAGTCAAAATGTGCTCCAGAAAAGCAGAAAACAACACTGATAGAACTTGAGAACGAATGCAAAAAACAGTCCACTCTCAGAACAGGCCGCTTGGACACTTTCAGAACAGCTCTGTTAATGACTGAAAACAGCTCTCGAAGAGATTGTCAAAAGAGACTCTGAAAACGAAACGTTGATCACTTTTGAGCAAAAGGCTGCACACACGCAATTCAAGTTGCTCTGATTGTCATTTAGAGTTACATTATAGGAGCATTCAGCAACAAGTCAAAATGTGCTCCAGAAAAGCAGAAAACAACACTGATAGAACTTGAGAACGAATGCAAAAAACAGTCCACTCTCAGAACAGGCCGCTTGGACACTTTCAGAACAGCTCTGTTAATGACTGAAAACAGCTCTCGAAGAGATTGTCAAAAGAGACTCTGAAAACGAAACGTTGATCACTTTTGAGCAAAAGGCTGCACACACGCAATTCAAGTTGCTCTGATTGTCATTTAGAGTTACATTATAGGAGCATTCAACAACAAGTCAAAATGTGCTCCAGAAAGGCAGAAAACAACACTTTGATAGTTTGATATAACTTGAGAACGAATGCAAAAAACAGTCCACTCTAAGAACAGGCCGCTTGGACACTTTCAGAACAGCTCTGTTAATGACTGAAATCAGCTCTTTAAGAGATTGTCAAAAGAGACTCTGAAAACGAAACATTGATAACTTTTGAGCAAAAGGCTGCACACACGTAATTCAACATACTCTGATTGTCATTTAGAGTTACATTATAGGAGCATTCAACAACAAGTCAAAATGTGCTCCAGAAAGGCAGAAAACAACACTTTGATAGTTTGATATAACTTGAGAACGAATGCAAAAAACAGTCCACTCTAAGAACAGGCCGCTTGGACACTTTCAGAACAGCTCTGTTAATGACTGAAATCAGCTCTTTAAGAGATTGTCAAAAGAGACTCTGAAAACGAAACATTGATAACTTTTGAGCAAAAGGCTGCACACACGTAATTCAACATACTCTGATTGTCATTTAGAGTTACATTATAGGAGCATTCAACAACAAGTCAAAATGTGCTCCAGAAAGGCAGAAAACAACACTTTGATAGTTTGATATAACTTGAGAACGAATGCAAAAAACAGTCCACTCTAAGAACAGGCCGCTTGGACACTTTCAGAACAGCTCTGTTAATGACTGAAATCAGCTCTTTAAGAGATTGTCAAAAGAGACTCTGAAAACGAAACATTGATAACTTTTGAGCAAAAGGCTGCACACACGTAATTCAACATACTCTGATTGTCATTTAGAGTTACATTATAGGAGCATTCAACAACAAGTCAAAATGTGCTCCAGAAAGGCAGAAAACAACACTTTGATAGTTTGATATGACTTGAGAACGAATGCAAAAAACAGTCCACTCTAAGAACAGGCCGCTTGGACACTTTCAGAACAGCTCTGTTAATGACTGAAAACAGCTCTCGAAGAGATTGTCAAAAGAGACTCTGAAAACGAAACGTTGATCACTTTTGAGCAAAAGGCTGCACACACGCAATTCAAGTTGCTCTGATTGTCATTTAGAGTTACATTATAGGAGCATTCAGCAACAAGTCAAAATGTGCTCCAGAAAAGCAGAAAACAACACTGATAGAACTTGAGAACGAATGCAAAAAACAGTCCACTCTCAGAACAGGCCGCTTGGACACTTTCAGAACAGCTCTGTTAATGACTGAAAACAGCTCTCGAAGAGATTGTCAAAAGAGACTCTGAAAACGAAACGTTGATCACTTTTGAGCAAAAGGCTGCACACACGCAATTCAAGTTGCTCTGATTGTCATTTAGAGTTACATTATAGGAGCATTCAACAACAAGTCAAAATGTGCTCGAGAAAGGCAGAAAACAACACTTTGATATAACTTGAGAACGAATGCAAAAAACAGTCCACTCTCAGAACAGGCTGCTTGGACACTTTCAGAACAGCTCTGTTAATGACTGAAAACAGCTCTTTAAGAGATTGTCAAAAGAGACTCTGAAAACGAAACATTGATAACTTTTGAGCAAAAGGCTGCACACACGTAATTCAACATACTCTGATTGTCATTTAGAGTTACATTATAGGAGCATTCAACAACAAGTCAAAATGTGCTCCAGAAAGGCAGAAAACAACACTTTGATAGTTTGATATAACTTGAGAACGAATGCAAAAAACAGTCCACTCTAAGAACAGGCCGCTTGGACACTTTCAGAACAGCTCTGTTAATGACTGAAAACAGCTCTCGAAGAGATTGTAAAAGGAGACTCCGAAAACGAAACGTTGATCACTTTTGAGCAAAAGGCTGCACACACGCAATTCAAGTTGCTCTGATTGTCATTTAGAGTTACATTATAGGAGCATTCAGCAACAAGTCAAAATGTGCTAGAGAAAGGCAGAAAACAACACTTTGATATAACTTGAGAACGAATGCAAAAAACAGTCCACTCTCAGAACAGGCTGCTTGGACACTTTTAGTACAGCTCTGTTAATGACTGAAATCAGCTCTTTAAGAGATTGTCAAAAGAGACTCTGAAAATGAAACATTGATAACTTTTGAGCAAAAGGCTGCACACATGTAATTCAACATACTCTGATTGTCATTTAGAGTAACATTATAGGAGCATTCAACAACAAGTCAAAATGTGCTCGAGAAAGGCAGAAAACAACACTTTGATAGTTTGATATAACTTGAGAACGAATGCAAAAAACAGTCCACTCTAAGAACAGGCCGCTTGGACACTTTCAGAACAGCTCTGTTAATGACTGAAAACAGCTCTCGAAGAGATTGTCAAAAGAGACTCTGAAAACGAAACGTTGATCACTTTTGAGCAAAAGGCTGCACACACGCAATTCAAGTTGCTCTGATTGTCATTTAGAGTTACATTATAGGAGCATTCAGCAACAAGTCAAAATGTGCTCCAGAAAAGCAGAAAACAACACTGATAGAACTTGAGAACGAATGCAAAAAACAGTCCACTCTCAGAACAGGCCGCTTGGACACTTTCAGAACAGCTCTGTTAATGACTGAAAACAGCTCTCGAAGAGATTGTCAAAAGAGACTCTGAAAACGAAACGTTGATCACTTTTGAGCAAAAGGCTGCACACACGCAATTCAAGTTGCTCTGATTGTCATTTAGAGTTACATTATAGGAGCATTCAACAACAAGTCAAAATGTGCTCGAGAAAGGCAGAAAACAACACTTTGATATAACTTGAGAACGAATGCAAAAAACAGTCCACTCTCAGAACAGGCTGCTTGGACACTTTCAGAACAGCTCTGTTAATGACTGAAAACAGCTCTTTAAGAGATTGTCAAAAGAGACTCTGAAAACGAAACATTGATAACTTTTGAGCAAAAGGCTGCACACACGTAATTCAACATACTCTGATTGTCATTTAGAGTTACATTATAGGAGCATTCAACAACAAGTCAAAATGTGCTCCAGAAAGGCAGAAAACAACACTTTGATAGTTTGATATAACTTGAGAACGAATGCAAAAAACAGTCCACTCTAAGAACAGGCCGCTTGGACACTTTCAGAACAGCTCTGTTAATGACTGAAAACAGCTCTCGAAGAGATTGTCAAAAGAGACTCTGAAAACGAAACGTTGATCACTTTTGAGCAAAAGGCTGCACACACGCAATTCAAGTTGCTCTGATTGTCATTTAGAGTTACATTATAGGAGCATTCAGCAACAAGTCAAAATGTGCTCCAGAAAAGCAGAAAACAACACTGATAGAACTTGAGAACGAATGCAAAAAACAGTCCACTCTCAGAACAGGCCGCTTGGACACTTTCAGAACAGCTCTGTTAATGACTGAAAACAGCTCTCGAAGAGATTGTCAAAAGAGACTCTGAAAACGAAACGTTGATCACTTTTGAGCAAAAGGCTGCACACACGCAATTCAAGTTGCTCTGATTGTCATTTAGAGTTACATTATAGGAGCATTCAACAACAAGTCAAAATGTGCTCCAGAAAGGCAGAAAACAACACTTTGATAGTTTGATATAACTTGAGAACGAATGCAAAAAACAGTCCACTCTAAGAACAGGCCGCTTGGACACTTTCAGAACAGCTCTGTTAATGACTGAAATCAGCTCTTTAAGAGATTGTCAAAAGAGACTCTGAAAACGAAACATTGATAACTTTTGAGCAAAAGGCTGCACACACGTAATTCAACATACTCTGATTGTCATTTAGAGTTACATTATAGGAGCATTCAACAACAAGTCAAAATGTGCTCCAGAAAGGCAGAAAACAACACTTTGATAGTTTGATATAACTTGAGAACGAATGCAAAAAACAGTCCACTCTAAGAACAGGCCGCTTGGACACTTTCAGAACAGCTCTGTTAATGACTGAAAACAGCTCTCGAAGAGATTGTCAAAAGAGACTCTGAAAACGAAACGTTGATCACTTTTGAGCAAAAGGCTGCACACACGCAATTCAAGTTGCTCTGATTGTCATTTAGAGTTACATTATAGGAGCATTCAGCAACAAGTCAAAATGTGCTCCAGAAAAGCAGAAAACAACACTGATAGAACTTGAGAACGAATGCAAAAAACAGTCCACTCTCAGAACAGGCCGCTTGGACACTTTCAGAACAGCTCTGTTAATGACTGAAAACAGCTCTCGAAGAGATTGTCAAAAGAGACTCTGAAAACGAAACGTTGATCACTTTTGAGCAAAAGGCTGCACCACACGCAATTCAAGTTGCTCTGATTGTCATTTAGAGTTACATTATAGGAGCATTCAACAACAAGTCAAAATGTGCTCGAGAAAGGCAGAAAACAACACTTTGATATAACTTGAGAACGAATGCAAAAAACAGTCCACTCTCAGAACAGGCTGCTTGGACACTTTCAGAACAGCTCTGTTAATGACTGAAAACAGCTCTTTAAGAGATTGTCAAAAGAGACTCTGAAAACGAAACATTGATAACTTTTGAGCAAAAGGCTGCACACACGTAATTCAACATACTCTGATTGTCATTTAGAGTTACATTATAGGAGCATTCAACAACAAGTCAAAATGTGCTCCAGAAAGGCAGAAAACAACACTTTGATAGTTTGATATAACTTGAGAACGAATGCAAAAAACAGTCCACTCTAAGAACAGGCCGCTTGGACACTTTCAGAACAGCTCTGTTAATGACTGAAAACAGCTCTCGAAGAGATTGTCAAAAGAGACTCCGAAAACGAAACATTGATCACTTTTGAGCAAAAGGCTGCACACACGCAATTCAAGTTGCTCTGATTGTCATTTAGAGTTACATTATAGGAGCATTCAGCAACAAGTCAAAATGTGCTCCAGAAAAGCAGAAAACAACACTGATAGAACTTGAGAACGAATGCAAAAAACAGTCCACTCTCAGAACAGGCCGCTTGGACACTTTCAGAACAGCTCTGTTAATGACTGAAAACAGCTCTCGAAGAGATTGTCAAAAGAGACTCTGAAAACGAAACGTTGATCACTTTTGAGCAAAAGGCTGCACACACGCAATTCAAGTTGCTCTGATTGTCATTTAGAGTTACATTATAGGAGCATTCAGCAACAAGTCAAAATGTGCTCAAGAAAGGCAGAAAACAACACTTTGATATAACTTGAGAACGAATGCAAAAAACAGTCCACTCTCAGAACAGGCTGCTTGGACACTTTCAGAACAGCTCTGTTAATGACTGAAATCAGCTCTTTAAGAGATTGTCAAAAGAGACTCTGAAAACGAAACATTGATAACTTTTGAGCAAAAGGCTGCACACACGTAATTCAACATACTCTGATTGTCATTTAGAGTTACATTATAGGAGCATTCAACAACAAGTCAAAATGTGCTCCAGAAAGGCAGAAAACCACACTTTGATAGTTTGATATAACTTGAGAACGAATGCAAAAAACAGTCCACTCTAAGAACAGGCCGCTTGGACACTTTCAGAACAGCTCTGTTAATGACTGAAAACAGCTCTCGAAGAGATTGTAAAAAGAGACTCCGAAAACGAAACGTTGATCACTTTTGAGCAAAAGGCTGCACACACGCAATTCAAGTTGCTCTGATTGTCATTTAGAGTTACATTATAGGAGCATTCAGCAACAAGTCAAAATGTGCTAGAGAAAGGCAGAAAACAACACTTTGATATAACTTGAGAACGAATGCAAAAAACAGTCCACTCTCAGAACAGGCTGCTTGGACACTTTTAGATCAGCTCTGTTAATGACTGAAATCAGCTCTTTAAGAGATTGTCAAAAGAGACTCTGAAAACGAAACATTGATAACTTTTGAGCAAAAGGCTGCACACACGTAATTCAACATACTCTGATTGTCATTTAGAGTAACATTATAGGAGCATTCAACAACAAGTCAAAATGTGCTCGAGAAAGGCAGAAAACAACACTTTGATAGTTTGATATAACTTGAGAACGAATGCAAAAAACAGTCCACTCTAAGAACAGGCCGCTTGGACACTTTCAGAACAGCTCTGTTAATGACTGAAAACAGCTCTCGAAGAGATTGTTAAAAGAGATTCCGAAAACGAAACGTTGATCACTTTTGAGCAAAAGGCTGCACACACGCAATTCAAGTTGCTCTGATTGTCATTTAGAGTTACATTATAGGAGCATTCAGCAACAAGTCAAAATGTGCTCCAGAAAAGCAGAAAACAACACTGATAGAACTTGAGAACGAATGCAAAAAACAGTCCACTCTCAGAACAGGCCGCTTGGACACTTTCAGAACAGCTCTGTTAATGACTGAAAACAGCTCTCGAAGAGATTGTCAAAAGAGACTCTGAAAACGAAACGTTGATCACTTTTGAGCAAAAGGCTGCACACACGCAATTCAAGTTGCTCTGATTGTCATTTAGAGTTACATTATAGGAGCATTCAACAACAAGTCAAAATGTGCTCGAGAAAGGCAGAAAACAACACTTTGATATAACTTGAGAACGAATGCAAAAAACAGTCCACTCTCAGAACAGGCTGCTTGGACACTTTCAGAACAGCTCTGTTAATGACTGAAAACAGCTCTTTAAGAGATTGTCAAAAGAGACTCTGAAAACGAAACATTGATAACTTTTGAGCAAAAGGCTGCACACACGTAATTCAACATACTCTGATTGTCATTTAGAGTTACATTATAGGAGCATTCAACAACAAGTCAAAATGTGCTCCAGAAAGGCAGAAAACAACACTTTGATAGTTTGATATAACTTGAGAACGAATGCAAAAAACAGTCCACTCTAAGAACAGGCCGCTTGGACACTTTCAGAACAGCTCTGTTAATGACTGAAAACAGCTCTCGAAGAGATTGTCAAAAGAGACTCCGAAAACGAAACGTTGATCACTTTTGAGCAAAAGGCTGCACACACGCAATTCAAGTTGCTCTGATTGTCATTTAGAGTTACATTATAGGAGCATTCAGCAACAAGTCAAAATGTGCTCCAGAAAAGCAGAAAACAACACTGATAGAACTTGAGAACGAATGCAAAAAACAGTCCACTCTCAAAACAGGCCGCTTGGACACTTTCAGAACAGCTCTGTTAATGACTGAAAACAGCTCTCGAAGAGATTGTCAAAAGAGACTGAAAACGAAACGTTGATCACTTTTGAGCAAAAGGCTGCACACACGCAATTCAAGTTGCTCTGATTGTCATTTAGAGTTACATTATAGGAGCATTCAACAACAAGTCAAAATGTGCTCGAGAAAGGCAGAAAACAACACTTTGATATAACTTGAGAACGAATGCAAAAAACAGTCCACTCTCAGAACAGGCTGCTTGGACACTTTCAGAACAGCTCTGTTAATGACTGAAATCAGCACTTTAAGAGATTGTCAAAAGAGACTCTGAAAACGAAACATTGATAACTTTTGAGCAAAAGGCTGCACACACGTAATTGAACATACTCTGATTGTCATTTAGAGTTACATTATAGGAGCATTCAACAACAAGTCAAAATGTGCTCGAGAAAGGCAGAAAACAACACTTTGATAGTTTGATATAACTTGAGAACGAATGCAAAAAACAGTCCACTCTAAGAACAGGCCGCTTGGACACTTTCAGAACAGCTCTGTTAATGACTGAAAACAGCTCTCGAAGAGATTGTTAAAAGAGATTCCGAAAACGAAACGTTGATCACTTTTGAGCAAAAGGCTGCACACACGCAATTCAAGTTGCTCTGATTGTCATTTAGAGTTACATTATAGGAGCATTCAGCAACAAGTCAAAATGTGCTCCAGAAAAGCAGAAAATAACACTGATAGAACTTGAGAACGAATGCAAAAAATAGTCCACTCTCAGAACAGGCCGCTTGGACACTTTCAGAATAGCTCTGTTAATGACTGAAAACAGCTCTCGAAGAGATTGTCAAAAGAGACTCTGAAAACGAAACGTTGATCACTTTTGAGCAAAAGGCTGCACACACGCAATTCAAGTTGCTCTGATTGTCATTTAGAGTTACATTATAGGAGCATTCAACAACAAGTCAAAATGTGCTCGAGAAAGGCAGAAAACAACACTTTGATATAACTTGAGAACGAATGCAAAAAACAGTCCACTCTCAGAACAGGCTGCTTGGACACTTTCAGAACAGCTCTGTTAATGACTGAAATCAGCTCTTTAAGAGATTGTCAAAAGAGACTCTGAAAACGAAACATTGATAACTTTTGAGCAAAAGGCTGCACACACGTAATTGAACATACTCTGATTGTCATTTAGAGTTACATTATAGGAGCATTCAACAACAAGTCAAAATGTGCTCGAGAAAGGCAGAAAACAACACTTTGATAGTTTGATATAACTTGAGAACGAATGCAAAAAACAGTCCACTCTAAGAACAGGCCGCTTGGACACTTTCAGAACAGCTCTGTTAATGACTGAAAACAGCTCTCGAAGAGATTGTTAAAAGAGATTCCGAAAACGAAACGTTGATCACTTTTGAGCAAAAGGCTGCACACACGCAATTCAAGTTGCTCTGATTGTCATTTAGAGTTACATTATAGGAGCATTCAACAACAAGTCAAAATGTGCTCGAGAAAGGCAGAAAACAACACTTTGATATAACTTGAGAACGAATGCAAAAAACAGTCCACTCTCAGAACAGGCTGCTTGGACACTTTCAGAACAGCTCTGTTAATGACTGAAATCAGCTCTTTAAGAGATTGTCAAAAGAGACTCTGAAAACGAAACATTGATAACTTTTGAGCAAAAGGCTGCACACACGTAATTGAACATACTCTGATTGTCATTTAGAGTTACATTATAGGAGCATTCAACAACAAGTCAAAATGTGCTCGAGAAAGGCAGAAAACAACACTTTGATAGTTTGATATAACTTGAGAACGAATGCAAAAAACAGTCCACTCTAAGAACAGGCCGCTTGGACACTTTCAGAACAGCTCTGTTAATGACTGAAAACAGCTCTCGAAGAGATTGTTAAAAGAGATTCCGAAAACGAAACGTTGATCACTTTTGAGCAAAAGGCTGCACACACGCAATTCAAGTTGCTCTGATTGTCATTTAGAGTTACATTATAGGAGCATTCAGCAACAAGTCAAAATGTGCTCCAGAAAAGCAGAAAATAACACTGATAGAACTTGAGAACGAATGCAAAAAATAGTCCACTCTCAGAACAGGCCGCTTGGACACTTTCAGAATAGCTCTGTTAATGACTGAAAACAGCTCTCGAAGAGATTGTCAAAAGAGACTCTGAAAACGAAACGTTGATCACTTTTGAGCAAAAGGCTGCACACACGCAATTCAAGTTGCTCTGATTGTCATTTAGAGTTACATTATAGGAGCATTCAACAACAAGTCAAAATGTGCTCGAGAAAGGCAGAAAACAACACTTTGATATAACTTGAGAACGAATGCAAAAAACAGTCCACTCTCAGAACAGGCTGCTTGGACACTTTCAGAACAGCTCTGTTAATGACTGAAATCAGCTCTTTAAGAGATTGTCAAAAGAGACTCTGAAAACGAAACATTGATAACTTTTGAGCAAAAGGCTGCACACACGTAATTCAACATACTCTGATTGTCATTTAGAGTTACATTATAGGAGCATTCAACAACAAGTCAAAATGTGCTCGAGAAAGGCAGAAAACAACACTTTGATAGTTTGATATAACTTGAGAACGAATGCAAAAAACAGTCCACTCTAAGAACAGGCCGCTTGGACACTTTCAGAACAGCTCTGTTAATGACTGAAAACAGCTCTCGAAGAGATTGTTAAAAGAGATTCCGAAAACGAAACGTTGATCACTTTTGAGCAAAAGGCTGCACACACGCAATTCAAGTTGCTCTGATTGTCATTTAGAGTTACATTATAGGAGCATTCAGCAACAAGTCAAAATGTGCTCCAGAAAAGCAGAAAACAACACTGATAGAACTTGAGAACGAATGCAAAAAACAGTCCACTCTCAGAACAGGCCGCTTGGACACTTTCAGAATAGCTCTGTTAATGACTGAAAACAGCTCTCGAAGAGATTGTCAAAAGAGACTCTGAAAACGAAACGTTGATCACTTTTGAGCAAAAGGCTGCACACACGCAATTCAAGTTGCTCTGATTGTCATTTAGAGTTACATTATAGGAGCATTCAACAACAAGTCAAAATGTGCTCGAGAAAGGCAGAAAACAACACTTTGATATAACTTGAGAACGAATGCAAAAAACAGTCCACTCTAGGAACAGGCCGCTTGGACACTTTCAGAACAGCTCTGTTAATGACTGAAAACAGCTCTCGAAGAGATTGTAAAAAGAGACTCCGAAAACGAAACGTTGATCACTTTTGAGCAAAAGGCTGCACACACGCAATTCAAGTTGCTCTGATTGTCATTTAGAGTTACATTATAGGAGCATTCAACAACAAGTCAAAATGTGCTCGAGAAAGGCAGAAAACAACACTTTGATATAACTTGAGAACGAATGCAAAAAACAGTCCACTCTCAGAACAGGCTGCTTGGACACTTTCAGAACAGCTCTGTTAATGACTGAAATCAGCTCTTTAAGAGATTGTCAAAAGAGACTCTGAAAACGAAACATTGATAACTTTTGAGCAAAAGGCTGCACACACGTAATTCAACATACTCTGATTGTCATTTAGAGTTACATTATAGGAGCATTCAACAACAAGTCAAAATGTGCTCGAGAAAGGCAGAAAACAACACTTTGATAGTTTGATATAACTTGAGAACGAATGCAAAAAACAGTCCACTCTAAGAACAGGCCGCTTGGACACTTTCAGAACAGCTCTGTTAATGACTGAAAACAGCTCTCGAAGAGATTGTTAAAAGAGATTCCGAAAACGAAACGTTGATCACTTTTGAGCAAAAGGCTGCACACACGCAATTCAAGTTGCTCTGATTGTCATTTAGAGTTACATTATAGGAGCATTCAGCAACAAGTCAAAATGTGCTCCAGAAAAGCAGAAAACAACACTGATAGAACTTGAGAACGAATGCAAAAAACAGTCCACTCTCAGAACAGGCCGCTTGGACACTTTCAGAATAGCTCTGTTAATGACTGAAAACAGCTCTCGAAGAGATTGTCAAAAGAGACTCTGAAAACGAAACGTTGATCACTTTTGAGCAAAAGGCTGCACACACGCAATTCAAGTTGCTCTGATTGTCATTTAGAGTTACATTATAGGAGCATTCAACAACAAGTCAAAATGTGCTCGAGAAAGGCAGAAAACAACACTTTGATATAACTTGAGAACGAATGCAAAAAACAGTCCACTCTAGGAACAGGCCGCTTGGACACTTTCAGAACAGCTCTGTTAATGACTGAAAACAGCTCTCGAAGAGATTGTAAAAAGAGACTCCGAAAACGAAACGTTGATCACTTTTGAGCAAAAGGCTGCACACACGCAATTCAAGTTGCTCTGATTGTCATTTAGAGTTACATTATAGGAGCATTCAGCAACAAGTCAAAATGTGCTCCAGAAAAGCAGAAAACAACACTGATAGAACTTGAGAACGAATGCAAAAAACAGTCCACTCTCAGAACAGGCGCTTGGACACTTTCAGAATAGCTCTGTTAATGACTGAAAACAGCTCTCGAAGAGATTGTCAAAAGAGACTCTGAAAACGAAACGTTGATCACTTTTGAGCAAAAGGCTGCACACACGCAATTCAAGTTGCTCTGATTGTCATTTAGAGTTACATTATAGGAGCATTCAACAACAAGTCAAAATGTGCTCGAGAAAGGCAGAAAACAACACTTTGATATAACTTGAGAACGAATGCAAAAAACAGTCCACTCTCAGAACAGGCTGCTTGGACACTTTCAGAACAGCTCTGTTAATGACTGAAATCAGCTCTTTAAGAGATTGTCAAAAGAGACTCTGAAAACGAAACATTGATAACTTTTGAGCAAAAGGCTGCACACACGGAATTCAACATACTCTGATTGTCATTTAGAGTTACATTATAGGAGCATTCAACAACAAGTCAAAATGTGCTCCAGAAAGGCAGAAAACAACACTTTGATAGTTTGATATAACTTGAGAACGAATGCAAAAAACAGTCCACTCTAAGAACAGGCCGCTTGGACACTTTCAGAACAGCTCTGTTAATGACTGAAAACAGCTCTCGAAGAGATTGTAAAAAGAGACTCCGAAAACGAAACGTTGATCACTTTTGAGCAAAAGGCTGCACACACGCAATTCAAGTTGCTCTGATTGTCATTTAGAGTTACATTATAGGAGCATTCAGCAACAAGTCAAAATGTGCTCCAGAAAAGCAGAAAACAACACTGATAGAACTTGAGAACGAATGCAAAAAACAGTCCACTCTCAGAACAGGCCGCTTGGACACTTTCAGAACAGCTCTGTTAATGACTGAAAACAGCTCTCGAAGAGATTGTCAAAGAGACTCTGAAAACGAAACGTTGATCACTTTTGAGCAAAAGGCTGCACACACGCAATTCAAGTTGCTCTGATTGTCATTTAGAGTTACATTATAGGAGCATTCAGCAACAAGTCAAAATGTGCTCCAGAAAAGCAGAAAATAACACTGATAGAACTTGAGAACGAATGCAAAAAATAGTCCACTCTCAGAACAGGCCGCTTGGACACTTTCAGAATAGCTCTGTTAATGACTGAAAACAGCTCTCGAAGAGATTGTCAAAAGAGACTCTGAAAACGAAACGTTGATCACTTTTGAGCAAAAGGCTGCACACACGCAATTCAAGTTGCTCTGATTGTCATTTAGAGTTACATTATAGGAGCATTCAACAACAAGTCAAAATGTGCTCGAGAAAGGCAGAAAACAACACTTTGATATAACTTGAGAACGAATGCAAAAAACAGTCCACTCTCAGAACAGGCTGCTTGGACACTTTCAGAACAGCTCTGTTAATGACTGAAATCAGCTCTTTAAGAGATTGTCAAAAGAGACTCTGAAAACGAAACATTGATAACTTTTGAGCAAAAGGCTGCACACACGTAATTGAACATACTCTGATTGTCATTTAGAGTTACATTATAGGAGCATTCAACAACAAGTCAAAATGTGCTCGAGAAAGGCAGAAAACAACACTTTGATAGTTTGATATAACTTGAGAACGAATGCAAAAAACAGTCCACTCTAAGAACAGGCCGCTTGGACACTTTCAGAACAGCTCTGTTAATGACTGAAAACAGCTCTCGAAGAGATTGTTAAAAGAGATTCCGAAAACGAAACGTTGATCACTTTTGAGCAAAAGGCTGCACACACGCAATTCAAGTTGCTCTGATTGTCATTTAGAGTTACATTATAGGAGCATTCAACAACAAGTCAAAATGTGCTCGAGAAAGGCAGAAAACAACACTTTGATATAACTTGAGAACGAATGCAAAAAACAGTCCACTCTCAGAACAGGCTGCTTGGACACTTTCAGAACAGCTCTGTTAATGACTGAAATCAGCTCTTTAAGAGATTGTCAAAAGAGACTCTGAAAACGAAACATTGATAACTTTTGAGCAAAAGGCTGCACACACGTAATTGAACATACTCTGATTGTCATTTAGAGTTACATTATAGGAGCATTCAACAACAAGTCAAAATGTGCTCGAGAAAGGCAGAAAACAACACTTTGATAGTTTGATATAACTTGAGAACGAATGCAAAAAACAGTCCACTCTAAGAACAGGCCGCTTGGACACTTTCAGAACAGCTCTGTTAATGACTGAAAACAGCTCTCGAAGAGATTGTTAAAAGAGATTCCGAAAACGAAACGTTGATCACTTTTGAGCAAAAGGCTGCACACACGCAATTCAAGTTGCTCTGATTGTCATTTAGAGTTACATTATAGGAGCATTCAGCAACAAGTCAAAATGTGCTCCAGAAAAGCAGAAAATAACACTGATAGAACTTGAGAACGAATGCAAAAAATAGTCCACTCTCAGAACAGGCCGCTTGGACACTTTCAGAATAGCTCTGTTAATGACTGAAAACAGCTCTCGAAGAGATTGTCAAAAGAGACTCTGAAAACGAAACGTTGATCACTTTTGAGCAAAAGGCTGCACACACGCAATTCAAGTTGCTCTGATTGTCATTTAGAGTTACATTATAGGAGCATTCAACAACAAGTCAAAATGTGCTCGAGAAAGGCAGAAAACAACACTTTGATATAACTTGAGAACGAATGCAAAAAACAGTCCACTCTCAGAACAGGCTGCTTGGACACTTTCAGAACAGCTCTGTTAATGACTGAAATCAGCTCTTTAAGAGATTGTCAAAAGAGACTCTGAAAACGAAACATTGATAACTTTTGAGCAAAAGGCTGCACACACGTAATTCAACATACTCTGATTGTCATTTAGAGTTACATTATAGGAGCATTCAACAACAAGTCAAAATGTGCTCGAGAAAGGCAGAAAACAACACTTTGATAGTTTGATATAACTTGAGAACGAATGCAAAAAACAGTCCACTCTAAGAACAGGCCGCTTGGACACTTTCAGAACAGCTCTGTTAATGACTGAAAACAGCTCTCGAAGAGATTGTTAAAAGAGATTCCGAAAACGAAACGTTGATCACTTTTGAGCAAAAGGCTGCACACACGCAATTCAAGTTGCTCTGATTGTCATTTAGAGTTACATTATAGGAGCATTCAGCAACAAGTCAAAATGTGCTCCAGAAAAGCAGAAAACAACACTGATAGAACTTGAGAACGAATGCAAAAAACAGTCCACTCTCAGAACAGGCCGCTTGGACACTTTCAGAATAGCTCTGTTAATGACTGAAAACAGCTCTCGAAGAGATTGTCAAAAGAGACTCTGAAAACGAAACGTTGATCACTTTTGAGCAAAAGGCTGCACACACGCAATTCAAGTTGCTCTGATTGTCATTTAGAGTTACATTATAGGAGCATTCAACAACAAGTCAAAATGTGCTCGAGAAAGGCAGAAAACAACACTTTGATATAACTTGAGAACGAATGCAAAAAACAGTCCACTCTAGGAACAGGCCGCTTGGACACTTTCAGAACAGCTCTGTTAATGACTGAAAACAGCTCTCGAAGAGATTGTAAAAAGAGACTCCGAAAACGAAACGTTGATCACTTTTGAGCAAAAGGCTGCACACACGCAATTCAAGTTGCTCTGATTGTCATTTAGAGTTACATTATAGGAGCATTCAGCAACAAGTCAAAATGTGCTCCAGAAAAGCAGAAAACAACACTGATAGAACTTGAGAACGAATGCAAAAAACAGTCCACTCTCAGAACAGGCGCTTGGACACTTTCAGAATAGCTCTGTTAATGACTGAAAACAGCTCTCGAAGAGATTGTCAAAAGAGACTCTGAAAACGAAACGTTGATCACTTTTGAGCAAAAGGCTGCACACACGCAATTCAAGTTGCTCTGATTGTCATTTAGAGTTACATTATAGGAGCATTCAACAACAAGTCAAAATGTGCTCGAGAAAGGCAGAAAACAACACTTTGATATAACTTGAGAACGAATGCAAAAAACAGTCCACTCTCAGAACAGGCTGCTTGGACACTTTCAGAACAGCTCTGTTAATGACTGAAATCAGCTCTTTAAGAGATTGTCAAAAGAGACTCTGAAAACGAAACATTGATAACTTTTGAGCAAAAGGCTGCACACACGGAATTCAACATACTCTGATTGTCATTTAGAGTTACATTATAGGAGCATTCAACAACAAGTCAAAATGTGCTCCAGAAAGGCAGAAAACAACACTTTGATAGTTTGATATAACTTGAGAACGAATGCAAAAAACAGTCCACTCTAAGAACAGGCCGCTTGGACACTTTCAGAACAGCTCTGTTAATGACTGAAAACAGCTCTCGAAGAGATTGTAAAAAGAGACTCCGAAAACGAAACGTTGATCACTTTTGAGCAAAAGGCTGCACACACGCAATTCAAGTTGCTCTGATTGTCATTTAGAGTTACATTATAGGAGCATTCAGCAACAAGTCAAAATGTGCTCCAGAAAAGCAGAAAACAACACTGATAGAACTTGAGAACGAATGCAAAAAACAGTCCACTCTCAGAACAGGCCGCTTGGACACTTTCAGAACAGCTCTGTTAATGACTGAAAACAGCTCTCGAAGAGATTGTCAAAGAGACTCTGAAAACGAAACGTTGATCACTTTTGAGCAAAAGGCTGCACACACGCAATTCAAGTTGCTCTGATTGTCATTTAGAGTTACATTATAGGAGCATTCAGCAACAAGTCAAAATGTGCTCGAGAAAGGCAGAAAACAACACTTTGATATAACTTGAGAACGAATGCAAAAAACAGTCCACTCTCAGAACAGGCTGCTTGGACACTTTCAGAACAGCTCTGTTAATGACTGAAATCAGCTCTTTAAGAGATTGTCAAAAGAGACTCTGAAAACGAAACATTGATAACTTTTGAGCAAAAGGCTGCACACACGTAATTCAACATACTCTGATTGTCATTTAGAGTTACATTATAGGAGCATTCAACAACAAGTCAAAATGTGCTCCAGAAAGGCAGAAAACAACACTGATAGAACTAGAGAACGAATGCAAAAAACAGTCCACTCTCAGAACAGGCTGCTTGGACACTTTCAGAACAGCTCTGTTAATGACTGAAATCAGCTCTTTAAGAGATTGTCAAAAGAGACTCTGAAAACGAAACATTGATAACTTTTGAGCAAAAGGCTGCACACACGTAATTCAACATACTCTGATTGTCATTTAGAGTTACATTATAGGAGCATTCAACAACAAGTCAAAATGTGCTCCAGAAAGGCAGAAAACAACACTTTGATAGTTTGATATAACTTGAGAACGAATGCAAAAAACAGTCCACTCTAAGAACAGGCCGCTTGGACACTTTCAGAACAGCTCTGTTAATGACTGAAAACAGCTCTCGAAGAGATTGTCAAAAGAGACTCTGAAAACGAAACGTTGATCACTTTTGAGCAAAAGGCTGCACACACGCAATTCAAGTTGCTCTGATTGTCATTTAGAGTTACATTATAGGAGCATTCAACAACAAGTCAAAATGTGCTCGAGAAAGGCAGAAAACAACACTTTGATAGTTTGATATAACTTGAGAACGAATGCAAAAAACAGTCCACTCTAAGAACAGGCCGCTTGGACACTTTCAGAACAGCTCTGTTAATGACTGAAAACAGCTCTCGAAGAGATTGTCAAAAGAGACTCCGAAAACGAAACGTTGATCACTTTTGAGCAAAAGGCTGCACACACGCAATTCAAGTTGCTCTGATTGTCATTTAGAGTTACATTATAGGAGCATTCAGCAACAAGTCCAAATGTGCTCCAGAAAAGCAGAAAACAACACTGATAGAACTTGAGAACGAATGCAAAAAACAGTCCACTCTCAGAACAGGCCGCTTGGACACTTTCAGAACCGCTCTGTTAATGACTGAAAACAGCTCTCGAAGAGATTGTCAAAAGAGACTCTGAAAACGAAACGTTGATCACTTTTGAGCAAAAGGCTGCACACACGCAATTCAAGTTGCTCTGATTGTCATTTAGAGTTACATTATAGGAGCATTCAACAACAAGTCAAAATGTGCTCCAGAAAGGCAGAAAACAACACTTTGATATAACTTGAGAACTAATGCAAAAAACAGTCCACTCTCAGAACAGGCTGCTTGGACACTTTCAGAACAGCTCTGTTAATGACTGAAATCAGCTCTTTAAGAGATTGTCAAAAGAGACTCTGAAAAAGAAACATTGATAACTTTTGAGCAAAAGGCTGCACACACGTAATTCAACATACTCTGATTGTCATTTAGAGTTACATTATAGGAGCATTCAACAACAAGTCAAAATGTGCTCCAGAAAGGCAGAAAACAACACTTTGATAGTTTGATATAACTTGAGAAAAAGGCTGCACACACGCAATTCAAGTTGCTCTGATTGTCATTTAGAGGTACATTATAGGAGCATTCAGCAACAAGTCAAAATGTGCTCCAGAAAAGCAGAAAACAACACTGATAGAACTTGAGAACGAATGCAAAAAACAGTCCACTCTCAGAACAGGCCGCTTGGACACTTTCAGAACAGCTCTGTTAATGACTGAAAACAGCTCTCGAAGAGATTGTCAAAAGAGACTCTGAAAACGAAACGTTGATCACTTTTGAGCAAAAGGCTGCACACACGCAATTCAAGTTGCTCTGATTGTCATTTAGAGTTACATTATAGGAGCATTCAACAACAAGTCAAAATGTGCTCGAGAAAGGCAGAAAACAACACTTTGATATAACTTGAGAACGAATGCAAAAAACAGTCCACTCTCAGAACAGGCTGCTTGGACACTTTCAGAACAGCTCTGTTAATGACTGAAATCAGCTCTTTAAGAGATTGTCAAAAGAGACTCTGAAAACGAAACATTGATAACTTTTGAGCAAAAGGCTGCACACACGTAATTCAACATACTCTGATTGTCATTTAGAGTTACATTATAGGAGCATTCAACAACAAGTCAAAATGTGCTCCAGAAAGGCAGAAAACAACACTTTGATAGTTTGATATAACTTGAGAACGAATGCAAAAAACAGTCCACTCTAAGAACAGGCCGCTTGGACACTTTCAGAACAGCTCTGTTAATGACTGAAAACAGCTCTCGAAGAGATTGTAAAAAGAGACTCCGAAAACGAAACGTTGATCACTTTTGAGCAAAAGGCTGCACACACGCAAATCAAGTTGCTCTGATTGTCATTTAGAGTTACATTATAGGAGCATTCAGCAACAAGTCAAAATGTGCTCCAGAAAAGCAGAAAACAACACTGATAGAACTTGAGAACGAATGCAAAAAACAGTCCACTCTCAGAACAGGCCGCTTGGACACTTTCAGAACAGCTCTGTTAATGACTGAAAACAGCTCTCGAAGAGATTGTCAAAAGAGACTCTGAAAACGAAACGTTGATCACTTTTGAGCAAAAGGCTGCACACACGCAATTCAAGTTGCTCTGATTGTCATTTAGAGTTACATTATAGGAGCATTCAGCAACAAGTCAAAATGTGCTCGAGAAAGGCAGAAAACAACACTTTGATATAACTTGAGAACGAATGCAAAAAACAGTCCACTCTCAGAACAGGCTGCTTGGACACTTTCAGAACAGCTCTGTTAATGACTGAAATCAGCTCTTTAAGAGATTGTCAAAAGAGACTCTGAAAACGAAACATTGATAACTTTTGAGCAAAAGGCTGCACACACGTAATTCAACATACTCTGATTGTCATTTAGAGTTACATTATAGGAGCATTCAACAACAAGTCAAAATGTGCTCGAGAAAGGCAGAAAACAACACTTTGATAGTTTGATATAACTTGAGAACGAATGCAAAAAACAGTCCACTCTAAGAACAGGCCGCTTGGACACTTTCAGAACAGCTCTGTTAATGACTGAAAACAGCTCTCGAAGAGATTGTTAAAAGAGATTCCGAAAACGAAACGTTGATCACTTTTGAGCAAAAGGCTGCACACACGCAATTCAAGTTGCTCTGATTGTCATTTAGAGTTACATTATAGGAGCATTCAGCAACAAGTCAAAATGTGCTCCAGAAAAGCAGAAAACAACACTGATAGAACTTGAGAACGAATGCAAAAAACAGTCCACTCTCAGAACAGGCCGCTTGGACACTTTCAGAACAGCTCTGTTAATGACTGAAAACAGCTCTCGAAGAGATTGTCAAAAGAGACTCTGAAAACGAAACGTTGATCACTTTTGAGCAAAAGGCTGCACACACGCAATTCAAGTTGCTCTGATTGTCATTTAGAGTTACATTATAGGAGCATTCAACAACAAGTCAAAATGTGCTCGAGAAAGGCAGAAAACAACACTTTGATATAACTTGAGAACGAATGCAAAAAACAGTCCACTCTCAGAACAGGCTGCTTGAACACAGAACAGCTCTGTTAATGACTGAAATCAGCTCTTTAAGAGATTGTCAAAAGAGACTCTGAAAAAGAAACATTGATAACTTTTGAGCAAAAGGCTGCACACACGTAATTCAACATACTCTGATTGTCATTTAGAGTTACATTATAGGAGCATTCAACAACAAGTCAAAATGTGCTCCAGAAAGGCAGAAAACAACACTTTGATAGTTTGATATAACTTGAGAAAAAGGCTGCACACACGCAATTCAAGTTGCTCTGATTGTCATTTAGAGGTACATTATAGGAGCATTCAGCAACAAGTCAAAATGTGCTCCAGAAAAGCAGAAAACAACACTGATAGAACTTGAGAACGAATGCAAAAAACAGTCCACTCTCAGAACAGGCCGCTTGGACACTTTCAGAACAGCTCTGTTAATGACTGAAAACAGCTCTCGAAGAGATTGTCAAAAGAGACTCTGAAAACGAAACGTTGATCACTTTTGAGCAAAAGGCTGCACACACGCAATTCAAGTTGCTCTGATTGTCATTTAGAGTTACATTATAGGAGCATTCAACAACAAGTCAAAATGTGCTCGAGAAAGGCAGAAAACAACACTTTGATATAACTTGAGAACGAATGCAAAAAACAGTCCACTCTCAGAACAGGCTGCTTGGACACTTTCAGAACAGCTCTGTTAATGACTGAAATCAGCTCTTTAAGAGATTGTCAAAAGAGACTCTGAAAACGAAACATTGATAACTTTTGAGCAAAAGGCTGCACACACGTAATTCAACATACTCTGATTGTCATTTAGAGTTACATTATAGGAGCATTCAACAACAAGTCAAAATGTGCTCCAGAAAGGCAGAAAACAACACTTTGATAGTTTGATATAACTTGAGAACGAATGCAAAAAACAGTCCACTCTAAGAACAGGCCGCTTGGACACTTTCAGAACAGCTCTGTTAATGACTGAAAACAGCTCTCGAAGAGATTGTAAAAAGAGACTCCGAAAACGAAACGTTGATCACTTTTGAGCAAAAGGCTGCACACACGCAAATCAAGTTGCTCTGATTGTCATTTAGAGTTACATTATAGGAGCATTCAGCAACAAGTCAAAATGTGCTCCAGAAAAGCAGAAAACAACACTGATAGAACTTGAGAACGAATGCAAAAAACAGTCCACTCTCAGAACAGGCCGCTTGGACACTTTCAGAACCGCTCTGTTAATGACTGAAAACAGCTCTCGAAGAGATTGTCAAAAGAGACTCTGAAAACGAAACGTTGATCACTTTTGAGCAAAAGGCTGCACACACGCAATTCAAGTTGCTCTGATTGTCATTTAGAGTTACATTATAGGAGCATTCAACAACAAGTCAAAATGTGCTCCAGAAAGGCAGAAAACAACACTTTGATATAACTTGAGAACTAATGCAAAAAACAGTCCACTCTCAGAACAGGCTGCTTGGACACTTTCAGAACAGCTCTGTTAATGACTGAAATCAGCTCTTTAAGAGATTGTCAAAAGAGACTCTGAAAAAGAAACATTGATAACTTTTGAGCAAAAGGCTGCACACACGTAATTCAACATACTCTGATTGTCATTTAGAGTTACATTATAGGAGCATTCAACAACAAGTCAAAATGTGCTCCAGAAAGGCAGAAAACAACACTTTGATAGTTTGATATAACTTGAGAAAAAGGCTGCACACACGCAATTCAAGTTGCTCTGATTGTCATTTAGAGGTACATTATAGGAGCATTCAGCAACAAGTCAAAATGTGCTCCAGAAAAGCAGAAAACAACACTGATAGAACTTGAGAACGAATGCAAAAAACAGTCCACTCTCAGAACAGGCCGCTTGGACACTTTCAGAACAGCTCTGTTAATGACTGAAAACAGCTCTCGAAGAGATTGTCAAAAGAGACTCTGAAAACGAAACGTTGATCACTTTTGAGCAAAAGGCTGCACACACGCAATTCAAGTTGCTCTGATTGTCATTTAGAGTTACATTATAGGAGCATTCAACAACAAGTCAAAATGTGCTCGAGAAAGGCAGAAAACAACACTTTGATATAACTTGAGAACGAATGCAAAAAACAGTCCACTCTCAGAACAGGCTGCTTGGACACTTTCAGAACAGCTCTGTTAATGACTGAAATCAGCTCTTTAAGAGATTGTCAAAAGAGACTCTGAAAACGAAACATTGATAACTTTTGAGCAAAAGGCTGCACACACGTAATTCAACATACTCTGATTGTCATTTAGAGTTACATTATAGGAGCATTCAACAACAAGTCAAAATGTGCTCCAGAAAGGCAGAAAACAACACTTTGATAGTTTGATATAACTTGAGAACGAATGCAAAAAACAGTCCACTCTAAGAACAGGCCGCTTGGACACTTTCAGAACAGCTCTGTTAATGACTGAAAACAGCTCTCGAAGAGATTGTAAAAAGAGACTCCGAAAACGAAACGTTGATCACTTTTGAGCAAAAGGCTGCACACACGCAAATCAAGTTGCTCTGATTGTCATTTAGAGTTACATTATAGGAGCATTCAGCAACAAGTCAAAATGTGCTCCAGAAAAGCAGAAAACAACACTGATAGAACTTGAGAACGAATGCAAAAAACAGTCCACTCTCAGAACAGGCCGCTTGGACACTTTCAGAACAGCTCTGTTAATGACTGAAAACAGCTCTCGAAGAGATTGTCAAAAGAGACTCTGAAAACGAAACGTTGATCACTTTTGAGCAAAAGGCTGCACACACGCAATTCAAGTTGCTCTGATTGTCATTTAGAGTTACATTATAGGAGCATTCAGCAACAAGTCAAAATGTGCTCGAGAAAGGCAGAAAACAACACTTTGATATAACTTGAGAACGAATGCAAAAAACAGTCCACTCTCAGAACAGGCTGCTTGGACACTTTCAGAACAGCTCTGTTAATGACTGAAATCAGCTCTTTAAGAGATTGTCAAAAGAGACTCTGAAAACGAAACATTGATAACTTTTGAGCAAAAGGCTGCACACACGTAATTCAACATACTCTGATTGTCATTTAGAGTTACATTATAGGAGCATTCAACAACAAGTCAAAATGTGCTCGAGAAAGGCAGAAAACAACACTTTGATAGTTTGATATAACTTGAGAACGAATGCAAAAAACAGTCCACTCTAAGAACAGGCCGCTTGGACACTTTCAGAACAGCTCTGTTAATGACTGAAAACAGCTCTCGAAGAGATTGTTAAAAGAGATTCCGAAAACGAAACGTTGATCACTTTTGAGCAAAAGGCTGCACACACGCAATTCAAGTTGCTCTGATTGTCATTTAGAGTTACATTATAGGAGCATTCAGCAACAAGTCAAAATGTGCTCCAGAAAAGCAGAAAACAACACTGATAGAACTTGAGAACGAATGCAAAAAACAGTCCACTCTCAGAACAGGCCGCTTGGACACTTTCAGAACAGCTCTGTTAATGACTGAAAACAGCTCTCGAAGAGATTGTCAAAAGAGACTCTGAAAACGAAACGTTGATCACTTTTGAGCAAAAGGCTGCACACACGCAATTCAAGTTGCTCTGATTGTCATTTAGAGTTACATTATAGGAGCATTCAACAACAAGTCAAAATGTGCTCGAGAAAGGCAGAAAACAACACTTTGATATAACTTGAGAACGAATGCAAAAAACAGTCCACTCTCAGAACAGGCTGCTTGAACACAGAACAGCTCTGTTAATGACTGAAATCAGCTCTTTAAGAGATTGTCAAAAGAGACTTTGAAAAAGAAACATTGATAACTTTTGAGCAAAAGGCTGCACACACGTAATTCAACATACTCTGATTGTCATTTAGAGTTACATTATAGGAGCATTCAACAACAAGTCAAAATGTGCTCCAGAAAGGCAGAAAACAACACTTTGATAGTTTGATATAACTTGAGAAAAAGGCTGCACACACGCAATTCAAGTTGCTCTGATTGTCATTTAGAGGTACATTATAGGAGCATTCAGCAACAAGTCAAAATGTGCTCCAGAAAAGCAGAAAACAACACTGATAGAACTTGAGAACGAATGCAAAAAACAGTCCACTCTCAGAACAGGCCGCTTGGACACTTTCAGAACAGCTCTGTTAATGACTGAAAACAGCTCTCGAAGAGATTGTCAAAAGAGACTCTGAAAACGAAACGTTGATCACTTTTGAGCAAAAGGCTGCACACACGCAATTCAAGTTGCTCTGATTGTCATTTAGAGTTACATTATAGGAGCATTCAACAACAAGTCAAAATGTGCTCGAGAAAGGCAGAAAACAACACTTTGATATAACTTGAGAACGAATGCAAAAAACAGTCCACTCTCAGAACAGGCTGCTTGGACACTTTCAGAACAGCTCTGTTAATGACTGAAATCAGCTCTTTAAGAGATTGTCAAAAGAGACTCTGAAAACGAAACATTGATAACTTTTGAGCAAAAGGCTGCACACACGTAATTCAACATACTCTGATTGTCATTTAGAGTTACATTATAGGAGCATTCAACAACAAGTCAAAATGTGCTCCAGAAAGGCAGAAAACAACACTTTGATAGTTTGATATAACTTGAGAACGAATGCAAAAAACAGTCCACTCTAAGAACAGGCCGCTTGGACACTTTCAGAACAGCTCTGTTAATGACTGAAAACAGCTCTCGAAGAGATTGTAAAAAGAGACTCCGAAAACGAAACGTTGATCACTTTTGAGCAAAAGGCTGCACACACGCAAATCAAGTTGCTCTGATTGTCATTTAGAGTTACATTATAGGAGCATTCAGCAACAAGTCAAAATGTGCTCCAGAAAAGCAGAAAACAACACTGATAGAACTTGAGAACGAATGCAAAAAACAGTCCACTCTCAGAACAGGCCGCTTGGACACTTTCAGAACAGCTCTGTTAATGACTGAAAACAGCTCTCGAAGAGATTGTCAAATGAGACTCTGAAAACGAAACGTTGATCACTTTTGAGCAAAAGGCTGCACACACGCAATTCAAGTTGCTCTGATTGTCATTTAGAGTTACATTATAGGAGCATTCAGCAACAAGTCAAAATGTGCTCGAGAAAGGCAGAAAACAACACTTTGATATAACTTGAGAACGAATGCAAAAAACAGTCCACTCTCAGAACAGGCTGCTTGGACACTTTCAGAACAGCTCTGTTAATGACTGAAATCAGCTCTTTAAGAGATTGTCAAAAGAGACTCTGAAAACGAAACATTGATAACTTTTGAGCAAAAGGCTGCACACACGTAATTCAACATACTCTGATTGTCATTTAGAGTTACATTATAGGAGCATTCAACAACAAGTCAAAATGTGCTCCAGAAAGGCAGAAAACAACACTTTGATAGTTTGATATAACTTGAGAACGAATGCAAAAAACAGTCCACTCTAAGAACAGGCCGCTTGGACACTTTCAGAACAGCTCTGTTAATGACTGAAAACAGCTCTCGAAGAGATTGTAAAAAGAGACTCCGAAAACGAAACGTTGATCACTTTTGAGCAAAAGGCTGCACACACGCAATTCAAGTTGCTCTGATTGTCATTTAGAGTTACATTATAGGAGCATTCAGCAACAAGTCAAAATGTGCTCCAGAAAAGCAGAAAACAACACTGATAGAACTTGAGAACGAATGCAAAAAACAGTCCACTCTCAGAACAGGCCGCTTGGACACTTTCAGAACAGCTCTGTTAATGACTGAAAACAGCTCTCGAAGAGATTGTCAAAGAGACTCTGAAAACGAAACGTTGATCACTTTTGAGCAAAAGGCTGCACACACGCAATTCAAGTTCCTCTGATTGTCATTTAGAGTTACATTATAGGAGCATTCAGCAACAAGTCAAAATGTGCTCGAGAAAGGCAGAAAACAACACTTTGATATAACTTGAGAACGAATGCAAAAAACAGTCCACTCTCAGAACAGGCTGCTTGGACACTTTCAGAACAGCTCTGTTAATGACTGAAATCAGCTCTTTAAGAGATTGTCAAAAGAGACTCTGAAAACGAAACATTGATAACTTTTGAGCAAAAGGCTGCACACACGTAATTCAACATACTCTGATTGTCATTTAGAGTTACATTATAGGAGCATTCAACAACAAGTCAAAATGTGCTCCAGAAAGGCAGAAAACAACACTGATAGAACTAGAGAACGAATGCAAAAAACAGTCCACTCTCAGAACAGGCCGCTTGGACACTTTCAGAACAGCTCTGTTAATGACTGAAAACAGCTCTCGAAGAGATTGTCAAAAGAGACTCTGAAAACGAAACGTTGATCACTTTTGAGCAAAAGGCTGCACACACGCAATTCAAGTTGCTCTGATTGTCATTTAGGGTTACATTATAGGAGCATTCAACAACAAGTCAAAATGTGCTCGAGAAAGGCAGAAAACAACACTTTGATATAACTTGAGAACGAATGCAAAAAACAGTCCACTCTCAGAACAGGCTGCTTGGACACTTTCAGAACAGCTCTGTTAATGACTGAAATCAGCTCTTTAAGAGATTGTCAAAAGAGACTCTGAAAATGAAACATTGATAACTTTTGAGCAAAAGGCTGCGCACACGTAATTCAACATACTCTGATTGTCATTTAGAGTTACATTATAGGAGCATTCAACAACAAGTCAAAATGTGCTCGAGAAAGGCAGAAAACAACACTTTGATAGTTTGATATAACTTGAGAACGAATGCAAAAAAACAGTCCACTCTAAGAACAGGCCGCTTGGACACTTTCAGAACAGCTCTGTTAATGACTGAAAACAGCTCTCGAAGAGATTGTCAAAAGAGACTCTGAAAACGAAACGTTGATCACTTTTCAGCAAAAGGCTGCACACACGCAATTCAAGTTGCTCTGATTGTCATTTAGGGTTACATTATAGGAGCATTCAACAACAAGTCAAAATGTGCTCGAGAAAGGCAGAAAACAACACTTTGATATAACTTGAGAACGAATGCAAAAAACAGTCCACTCTCAGAACAGGCTGCTTGGACACTTTCAGAACAGCTCTGTTAATGACTGAAATCAGCTCTTTAAGAGATTGTCAAAAGAGACTCTGAAAATTAAACATTGATAACTTTTGAGCAAAAGGCTGCGCACACGTAATTCAACATACTCTGATTGTCATTTAGAGTTACATTATAGGAGCATTCAACAACAAGTCAAAATGTGCTCGAGAAAGGCAGAAAACAACACTTTGATAGTTTGATATAACTTGAGAACGAATGCAAAAAAACAGTCCACTCTAAGAACAGGCCGCTTGGACACTTTCAGAACAGCTCTGTTAATGACTGAAAACAGCTCTCGAAGAGATTGTTAAAAGAGATTCCGAAAACGAAACGTTGATCACTTTTGAGCAAAAGGCTGCACACACGCAATTCAAGTTGCTCTGATTGTCATTTAGAGTTACATTATAGGAGCATTCAGCAACAAGTCAAAATGTGCTCCAGAAAAGCAGAAAACAACACTGATAGAACTTGAGAACGAATGCAAAGAACAGTCCACTCTCAGAACAGGCCGCTTGGACACTTTCAGAACAGCTCTGTTAATGACTGAAAACAGCTCTCGAAGAGATTGTCAAAAGAGACTCTGAAAACGAAACGTTGATCACTTTTGAGCAAAAGGCTGCACACACGCAATTCAAGTTGCTCTGATTGTCATTTAGAGTTACATTAAAGGAGCATTCAACAACAAGTCAAAATGTGCTCGAGAAAGGCAGAAAACAACACTTTGATATAACTTGAGAACGAATGCAAAAAACAGTCCACTCTCAGAACAGGCTGCTTGGACACTTTCAGAACAGCTCTGTTAATGACTGAAATCAGCTCTTTAAGAGATTGTCAAAAGAGACTCTGAAAACGAAACATTGATAACTTTTGAGCAAAAGGCTGCACACACGTAATTCAACATACTCTGATTGTCATTTAGAGTTACATTATAGGAGCATTCAACAACAAGTCAAAATGTGCTCCAGAAAGGCAGAAAACAACACTTTGATAGTTTGATATAACTTGAGAACGAATGCAAAAAACAGTCCACTCTAAGAACAGGCCGCTTGGACACTTTCAGAACAGCTCTGTTAATGACTGAAAACAGCTCTCGAAGAGATTGTTAAAAGAGATTCCGAAAACGAAACGTTGATCACTTTTGAGCAAAAGGCTGCACACACGCAATTCAAGTTGCTCTGATTGTCATTTAGAGTTACATTATAGGAGCATTCAGCAACAAGTCAAAATGTGCTCCAGAAAAGCAGAAAACAACACTGATAGAACTTGAGAACGAATGCAAAAAACAGTCCACTCTCAGAACAGGCCGCTTGGACACTTTCAGAACAGCTCTGTTAATGACTGAAAACAGCTCTCGAAGAGATTGTCAAAAGAGACTCTGAAAACGAAACGTTGATCACTTTTGAGCAAAAGGCTGCACACACGCAATTCAAGTTGCTCTGATTGTCATTTAGAGTTACATTATAGGAGCATTCAGCAACAAGTCAAAATGTGCTCGAGAAAGGCAGAAAACAACACTTTGATATAACTTGAGAACGAATGCAAAAAACAGTCCACTCTCAGAACAGGCTGCTTGGACACTTTCAGAACAGCTCTGTTAATGACTGAAATCAGCTCTTTAAGAGATTGTCAAAAGAGACTCTGAAAACGAAACATTGATAACTTTTGAGCAAAAGGCTGCACACACGTAATTCAACATACTCTGATTGTCATTTAGAGTTACATTATAGGAGCATTCAACAACAAGTCAAAATGTGCTCCAGAAAGGCAGAAAACAACACTTTGATAGTTTGATATAACTTGAGAACGAATGCAAAAAACAGTCCACTCTAAGAACAGGCCGCTTGGACACTTTCAGAACAGCTCTGTTAATGACTGAAAACAGCTCTCGAAGAGATTGTAAAAAGAGACTCCGAAAACGAAACGTTGATCACTTTTGAGCAAAAGGCTGCACACACGCAATTCAAGTTGCTCTGATTGTCATTTAGAGTTACATTATAGGAGCATTCAGCAACAAGTCAAAATGTGCTCCAGAAAAGCAGAAAACAACACTGATAGAACTTGAGAACGAATGCAAAAAACAGTCCACTCTCAGAACAGGCCGCTTGGACACTTTCAGAACAGCTCTGTTAATGACTGAAAACAGCTCTCGAAGAGATTGTCAAAGAGACTCTGAAAACGAAACGTTGATCACTTTTGAGCAAAAGGCTGCACACACGCAATTCAAGTTGCTCTGATTGTCATTTAGAGTTACATTATAGGAGCATTCAGCAACAAGTCAAAATGTGCTGGAGAAAGGCAGAAAACAACACTTTGATATAACTTGAGAACGAATGCAAAAAACAGTCCACTCTCAGAACAGGCTGCTTGGACACTTTCAGAACAGCTCTGTTAATGACTGAAATCAGCTCTTTAAGAGATTGTCAAAAGAGACTCTGAAAACGAAACATTGATAACTTTTGAGCAAAAGGCTGCACACACGTAATTCAACATACTCTGATTGTCATTTAGAGTTACATTATAGGAGCATTCAACAACAAGTCAAAATGTGCTCCAGAAAGGCAGAAAACAACACTGATAGAACTAGAGAACGAATGCAAAAAACAGTCCACTCTCAGAACAGGCCGCTTGGACACTTTCAGAACAGCTCTGTTAATGACTGAAAACAGCTCTCGAAGAGATTGTCAAAAGAGACTCTGAAAACGAAACGTTGATCACTTTTGAGCAAAAGGCTGCACACACGCAATTCAAGTTGCTCTGATTGTCATTTAGGGTTACATTATAGGAGCATTCAACAACAAGTCAAAATGTGCTCGAGAAAGGCAGAAAACAACACTTTGATATAACTTGAGAACGAATGCAAAAAACAGTCCACTCTCAGAACAGGCTGCTTGGACACTTTCAGAACAGCTCTGTTAATGACTGAAATCAGCTCTTTAAGAGATTGTCAAAAGAGACTCTGAAAATGAAACATTGATAACTTTTGAGCAAAAGGCTGCGCACACGTAATTCAACATACTCTGATTGTCATTTAGAGTTACATTATAGGAGCATTCAACAACAAGTCAAAATGTGCTCGAGAAAGGCAGAAAACAACACTTTGATAGTTTGATATAACTTGAGAACGAATGCAAAAAAACAGTCCACTCTAAGAACAGGCCGCTTGGACACTTTCAGAACAGCTCTGTTAATGACTGAAAACAGCTCTCGAAGAGATTGTCAAAAGAGACTCTGAAAACGAAACGTTGATCACTTTTCAGCAAAAGGCTGCACACACGCAATTCAAGTTGCTCTGATTGTCATTTAGGGTTACATTATAGGAGCATTCAACAACAAGTCAAAATGTGCTCGAGAAAGGCAGAAAACAACACTTTGATATAACTTGAGAACGAATGCAAAAAACAGTCCACTCTCAGAACAGGCTGCTTGGACACTTTCAGAACAGCTCTGTTAATGACTGAAATCAGCTCTTTAAGAGATTGTCAAAAGAGACTCTGAAAATTAAACATTGATAACTTTTGAGCAAAAGGCTGCGCACACGTAATTCAACATACTCTGATTGTCATTTAGAGTTACATTATAGGAGCATTCAACAACAAGTCAAAATGTGCTCGAGAAAGGCAGAAAACAACACTTTGATAGTTTGATATAACTTGAGAACGAATGCAAAAAAACAGTCCACTCTAAGAACAGGCCGCTTGGACACTTTCAGAACAGCTCTGTTAATGACTGAAAACAGCTCTCGAAGAGATTGTTAAAAGAGATTCCGAAAACGAAACGTTGATCACTTTTGAGCAAAAGGCTGCACACACGCAATTCAAGTTGCTCTGATTGTCATTTAGAGTTACATTATAGGAGCATTCAGCAACAAGTCAAAATGTGCTCCAGAAAAGCAGAAAACAACACTGATAGAACTTGAGAACGAATGCAAAGAACAGTCCACTCTCAGAACAGGCCGCTTGGACACTTTCAGAACAGCTCTGTTAATGACTGAAAACAGCTCTCGAAGAGATTGTCAAAAGAGACTCTGAAAACGAAACGTTGATCACTTTTGAGCAAAAGGCTGCACACACGCAATTCAAGTTGCTCTGATTGTCATTTAGAGTTACATTAAAGGAGCATTCAACAACAAGTCAAAATGTGCTCGAGAAAGGCAGAAAACAACACTTTGATATAACTTGAGAACGAATGCAAAAAACAGTCCACTCTCAGAACAGGCTGCTTGGACACTTTCAGAACAGCTCTGTTAATGACTGAAATCAGCTCTTTAAGAGATTGTCAAAAGAGACTCTGAAAACGAAACATTGATAACTTTTGAGCAAAAGGCTGCACACACGTAATTCAACATACTCTGATTGTCATTTAGAGTTACATTATAGGAGCATTCAACAACAAGTCAAAATGTGCTCCAGAAAGGCAGAAAACAACACTTTGATAGTTTGATATAACTTGAGAACGAATGCAAAAAACAGTCCACTCTAAGAACAGGCCGCTTGGACACTTTCAGAACAGCTCTGTTAATGACTGAAAACAGCTCTCGAAGAGATTGTCAAAAGAGACTCCGAAAACGAAACGTTGATCACTTTTGAGCAAAAGGCTGCACACACGCAATTCAAGTTGCTCTGATTGTCATTTAGAGTTACATTATAGGAGCATTCAGCAACAAGTCAAAATGTGCTCCAGAAAAGCAGAAAACAACACTGATAGAACTTGAGAACGAATGCAAAAAACAGTCCACTCTCAGAACAGGCCGCTTGGACACTTTCAGAACAGCTCTGTTAATGACTGAAAACAGCTCTCGAAGAGATTGTCAAAAGAGACTCTGAAAACGAAACGTTGATCACTTTTGAGCAAAAGGCTGCACACACGCAATTCAAGTTGCTCTGATTGTCATTTAGAGTTACATTATAGGAGCATTCAACAACAAGTCAAAATGTGCTCGAGAAAGGCAGAAAACAACACTTTGATATAACTTGAGAACGAATGCAAAAAACAGTCCACTCTCAGAACAGGCTGCTTGGACACTTTCAGAACAGCTCTGTTAATGACTGAAATCAGCTCTTTAAGAGATTGTCAAAAGAGACTCTGAAAACGAAACATTGATAACTTTTGAGCAAAAGGCTGCACACACGTAATTCAACATACTCTGATTGTCATTTAGAGTTACATTATAGGAGCATTCAACAACAAGTCAAAATGTGCTCCAGAAAGGCAGAAAACAACACTTTGATAGTTTGATATAACTTGAGAACGAATGCAAAAAACAGTCCACTCTAAGAACAGGCCGCTTGGACACTTTCAGAACAGCTCTGTTAATGACTGAAAACAGCTCTCGAAGAGATTGTCAAAAGAGACTCTGAAAACGAAACGTTGATCACTTTTGAGCAAAAGGCTGCACACACGCAATTCAAGTTGCTCTGATTGTCATTTAGAGTTACATTATAGGAGCATTCAACAACAAGTCAAAATGTGCTCGAGAAAGGCAGAAAACAACACTTTGATAGTTTGATATAACTTGAGAACGAATGCAAAAAACAGTCCACTCTAAGAACAGGCCGCTTGGACACTTTCAGAACAGCTCTGTTAATGACTGAAAACAGCTCTCGAAGAGATTGTCAAAAGAGACTCCGAAAACGAAACGTTGATCACTTTTGAGCAAAAGGCTGCACACACGCAATTCAAGTTGCTCTGATTGTCATTTAGAGTTACATTATAGGAGCATTCAGCAACAAGTCCAAATGTGCTCCAGAAAAGCAGAAAACAACACTGATAGAACTTGAGAACGAATGCAAAAAACAGTCCACTCTCAGAACAGGCCGCTTGGACACTTTCAGAACCGCTCTGTTAATGACTGAAAACAGCTCTCGAAGAGATTGTCAAAAGAGACTCTGAAAACGAAACGTTGATCACTTTTGAGCAAAAGGCTGCACACACGCAATTCAAGTTGCTCTGATTGTCATTTAGAGTTACATTATAGGAGCATTCAACAACAAGTCAAAATGTGCTCCAGAAAGGCAGAAAACAACACTTTGATATAACTTGAGAACTAATGCAAAAAACAGTCCACTCTCAGAACAGGCTGCTTGGACACTTTCAGAACAGCTCTGTTAATGACTGAAATCAGCTCTTTAAGAGATTGTCAAAAGAGACTCTGAAAAAGAAACATTGATAACTTTTGAGCAAAAGGCTGCACACACGTAATTCAACATACTCTGATTGTCATTTAGAGTTACATTATAGGAGCATTCAACAACAAGTCAAAATGTGCTCCAGAAAGGCAGAAAACAACACTTTGATAGTTTGATATAACTTGAGAAAAAGGCTGCACACACGCAATTCAAGTTGCTCTGATTGTCATTTAGAGGTACATTATAGGAGCATTCAGCAACAAGTCAAAATGTGCTCCAGAAAAGCAGAAAACAACACTGATAGAACTTGAGAACGAATGCAAAAAACAGTCCACTCTCAGAACAGGCCGCTTGGACACTTTCAGAACAGCTCTGTTAATGACTGAAAACAGCTCTCGAAGAGATTGTCAAAAGAGACTCTGAAAACGAAACGTTGATCACTTTTGAGCAAAAGGCTGCACACACGCAATTCAAGTTGCTCTGATTGTCATTTAGAGTTACATTATAGGAGCATTCAACAACAAGTCAAAATGTGCTCGAGAAAGGCAGAAAACAACACTTTGATATAACTTGAGAACGAATGCAAAAAACAGTCCACTCTCAGAACAGGCTGCTTGGACACTTTCAGAACAGCTCTGTTAATGACTGAAATCAGCTCTTTAAGAGATTGTCAAAAGAGACTCTGAAAACGAAACATTGATAACTTTTGAGCAAAAGGCTGCACACACGTAATTCAACATACTCTGATTGTCATTTAGAGTTACATTATAGGAGCATTCAACAACAAGTCAAAATGTGCTCCAGAAAGGCAGAAAACAACACTTTGATAGTTTGATATAACTTGAGAACGAATGCAAAAAACAGTCCACTCTAAGAACAGGCCGCTTGGACACTTTCAGAACAGCTCTGTTAATGACTGAAAACAGCTCTCGAAGAGATTGTAAAAAGAGACTCCGAAAACGAAACGTTGATCACTTTTGAGCAAAAGGCTGCACACACGCAAATCAAGTTGCTCTGATTGTCATTTAGAGTTACATTATAGGAGCATTCAGCAACAAGTCAAAATGTGCTCCAGAAAAGCAGAAAACAACACTGATAGAACTTGAGAACGAATGCAAAAAACAGTCCACTCTCAGAACAGGCCGCTTGGACACTTTCAGAACAGCTCTGTTAATGACTGAAAACAGCTCTCGAAGAGATTGTCAAAAGAGACTCTGAAAACGAAACGTTGATCACTTTTGAGCAAAAGGCTGCACACACGCAATTCAAGTTGCTCTGATTGTCATTTAGAGTTACATTATAGGAGCATTCAACAACAAGTCAAAATGTGCTCGAGAAAGGCAGAAAACAACACTTTGATATAACTTGAGAACGAATGCAAAAAACAGTCCACTCTCAGAACAGGCTGCTTGGACACTTTCAGAACAGCTCTGTTAATGACTGAAATCAGCTCTTTAAGAGATTGTCAAAAGAGACTCTGAAAACGAAACATTGATAACTTTTGAGCAAAAGGCTGCACACACGTAATTCAACATACTGTTGTGCCGGAGGAAAAAGGAAAGACGTAGGCAACGTAATGATAACTGTTTAATCAAAACAACAACTTGTACTCTCAGTACAGGACCAGAAAATGGTTACCAAAACTCGTGTATCTAAACAGCTAGGTGCCACGTTAATAATCCTCCCCTCTGCCCCTAGTGCCAGAACTGGTTCCCTCCCACTACACAACCAACAGTAAGAGGAGAACATGAACCCATAATGTAGTCACTACACCAGCCCCCCCAGTGTTCACCTCAATATTGGAAATCCTCACGGCGAGGAGGGCGTATGGCCCGGCCCCTACGATCGTAGGTAAAGTCAGGAGGTGCGGGAGGAGGTGTGACATCGCCCATCACGTCCTCCTGCAGGGAAGGACGGGGGGCAGCGACGACCGGGGGCTCGCGAGCTGCGGGGGGTTGTCGGGGTCGGAGGGGGGAATGGCCAGGGCGCGGCAGGGGAGGTAGGACTGGAGGCCGGCCTCTGCGCGGTGGCAGGGCCAAGTCCAGGGGCAGTTCAAGGTCCAAGTGGGCCGGTTTGAGGCGATCAACGGACACACACTCAGGCCTACCCCCCATGTCAACCATGAAGTTCTTGGCTCCGGCCTCGATGACACGGAAAGGCCCGTCATAAGGAGGACGTAGTGGAGTCCTGTGGCCATCATGACGAATGAAAACGAACCTCGCTGAGTGCAGCTCCGGGGGCACCCTCGAAGTAGGGACACCATGCTGCGTAGTCGGGACCGGGACGAAGGTCCTGGCGCTGTCCAGCAGGGAGGCGCGCTGAGCGGCGGCGGACCAGGGCTCCGTTGACTTGGGAATGAAGTCACCGGGGACCCGCAGCGGCTGTCCAAACACCAGCTCAGCGGACGACGACTGGAGGTCCTCCTTAGGCGCTGTCCTGAGCCCCAGCATGACCCACGGCAGCTTGTCAAGCCAGTCGCTGTCCGTGAGGCTGGCTCGAAGGGCGGCCTTCATGGATCGATGGAAACGCTCACAGAGCCCGTTCGCCTGCGGGTGATAGGCGGTTGTGCGGTGGAGCTTGACCCCCAGATTCTCCGCCACCGCTGCCCACAGCTCTGAAGTAAACTGTGAGCCACGGTCAGAGGAGAGATCAGCAGGGGTGCCGTAGCGGGAGACCCACACCGCGATGAACGCCCGGGCCAGGTCGGGGGCTGTCGTTGAGGAGAGCGGAACTGCCTCCGGCCAGCGAGTCGTCCTGTCCACCATGGTAAAGAGATAGGTGTATCCGTGCGAGGGGGGCAGCGGCCCTACCAGGTCCACGTTTACATGATCGAACCTCCGCTCAGGCACAGAGAACTGCTCCAGGGGGGCCTTGACGTGTCGATGCACCTTGGCGCGCTGGCAGGCGATGCACGTGTCAACCCAGGCCCTCACATCCCTCTTGAGCCCATGCCAGACGAATTTCTCTGACACCAGCCGTGAGGACGGTTTCCTACCAGGGTGAGACAAGCCGTGTATCGCCTCGAAGGCGGGGCGCCTCCAGTTGGCGGGGACCACCGGTCGTGGCTGACCCATGGAGACGTCGCACAGGAGCGTGGCCCCTGCGTCACCGAAAACCACCTCTTCTAGGCGCAGTCCTGTGTCCGACAACTTGAGAGCCTGGACGGCGGGGTCGGCGGCCTGGTCTGCAGCCATGCGCGCGTAGTCCAAACCCAGTTGGACCGCACCAACCACCGCCCTGGAGAGACAATCCGCGACCTGGTTGGACTTCCCAGCAACGTGCTGGATGTCTGTGGTGAACTCGGATATGTAGGCGAGCTGGCGCTGTTGGCGGTCGGACCACGGCTCCGCCACCTTGGACATGGCGTGCGTGAGTGGCTTGTGGTCCACGTAGGCCGTAAACTCGCGGCCCTCCAGTAAAAAACGGAAGTGTCTGACAGCAAGCCACAGCCCGAGGAGCTCCCTGTCGAATGTGCTGTACCTTTGCTCTCTGGGAGACAGCTGGCGGCTGAAGAATGCAAGAGGCTGCCAGGCGTCCCCAACCCACTGTTCGTACACCGCTCCCACAGCAAAGTCAGAGGCGTCCGTGGTGAGAGCAGTGGGTGCCGAGGGCGAGGGGTGGGCCAACATGGCAGCGCGGGCCAGGGCCGCCTTGGTGTCCTGAAAGGCTTTGACACGCTCCGCCGTCCAGTCCACCGGCTGCTTCAGAGTCTTGCCCTTCTGGGCATCGTACAGAGGCCGCAGGATGTGAGCGATGTGGTGGAGGAAGCGGTAGTAGAAGGTTACCATCCCGATGAACCCCTTGAGCTCGCTGATTGTGCTGGGGCGCGGGAAAGCAGCGACAGCTTCTACCTTCGAGGGGAGGGGGGTCACCCCCTCTGCGGAGACCCGGTGCCCGAGAAAGTCGATGGCGTTCCGTCCGAACTCACACTTCGCCGGATTGACAATCAGCCCATGTTGGCTGAGCCGTGTGAAAAGGGCCCGGAGGTGGGACAGGTGCTCCTCCTCCGTGGTGCTTGCGACGAGGATGTCATCCAAGTAGACGAAGAGGAATGGTAGGTCCCGGAGCACCGAGTGCATGAGGCGTTGGAAGGTCTGCGCCGCGTTCTTCAGGCCGAACGGCATCCGCAGAAACTCGAAGAGCCCAAATGGCGTGATTACGGCCGTCTTAGGGACGTCCTCGGGGTGCACCGGCACCTGATGGTACCCCCGTACCAGGTCCACTTTGGAGAAGAAGCGTTTGCCTGCCAGGTTCGCTGAAAAGTCCTGGACATGTGGGACCGGGTAGCGGTCAGGCTTGGACGCGTCGTTGAGGCGGCGGTAGTCCCCACATGGGCGCCACCCGCCGTCTGACTTAGGGACGATGTGCAGGGGAGACGCCCAGGGGCTGCTCGAGCGCCGAACGATGCCCACCTGCTCCATATGCGCAAACTCCGCCCTGGCGATGGCCAGCTTCTCCGGGTTGAGGCGCCTGGCCCTGGCGTGGAGGGGAGGCCCCTCGGTCTCGATGTGGTGCTCCACTCCGTGTTTCACCGTGGGCGCGGAGAAGGTGGGCTTGGTAAGGTCGGGGAATTCGGCGAGCAGCCGAAGGTACTGGTCACTTTCGGCGAGCGTATTGGACCACCCGCTGTAGACCGCCTCCCCCTGCGTACAGGCGAATGAAGCGAAAGTCTGTGAGTTGACCAGGCGCCTGTTCCCCACGTCCACCAACAGGTTGTGGGCGCACAGAAAATCCGCACCAAGGAGGGGAAATGTGACAGCCGCTATGACAAAATCCCACGAAAAACATTGCCCTCCGAAGCACACGTCCACCGCCCTAGTGCCGTAAGAGCAGATAGGTGTGCCGTCCGCGCCTGCCAACTGCGGACCACGCTCCTCCTTCGCCATATCCGATCTCTCTGCCGGAATGATGCTCCACTGGGCACCTGTGTCACAAAGGAAACTGCGACCAGAGGCGGTGTCTTGTATGAAGAGCAGCCTGTTGGTGACGCCAGCGCTCAGGGCCACTACTGAGCGCCGGCCCCGCCGTTTCCCGTCGGTCCGAAGGTGCAGGGTGAGCGGCACCGTTTGGCCTTGGCGCCAAAAGTGGCGTGGTAGAAACAATGGCCCGCAGCGTTACCCTGCTGGCCAGAAGGTCTGGCGTCATCCTTCGCTCTCCTGCGACGGTCGGGTGGCGGGGCGGCCGCGGGAGCGAGCAGGTCGGGGGACCGTTGAGGCATGGCCAAGACGAACCGGTCCGCCTCCCTGGCCAGGGCGCGGGGCTCCATGATGGCGGTGTTGGCCAGCGCCATCCTAACTTGAGCTGGCAATGTGCGCATGAACAGCTCTGTGAAGAGGATCATGGGGTCTTCTGTACCGAGCAGGTTTAGCATCCTCTCCATGCTCGCAGAAGGCCTCTCGTCACCCAAGTCCGACATGGCAAATAGGCGACGCACCCTCTCCGCAGTGGACAGTTCAAATGTCTCTAGAAGCAGGGCCTTGAGGCGCTCATATTTGTTCGTCGTCGGGGGAGCAGACAAAAAACCTACCACTCGAGCCGCGGTGGAGCTGCCCAACATTGCCACAGCATGGTTGTACCGGTCGTCGTCGTCATCGATGTCACTGTTATTGAAATGTGCCTCTACAATAGCAAACCATGCAGCAGGCGTTGAGTCCCAGAATTCTGGTAGCTTGAGAGTGGGAGTGTGCGCACCACGCGTTACCCTGACAGGGGATGGTGATGGCTGCCGCTGGTTTGAACGTCTTCCTCGCCCGGACATTTTGCAGGATTGTAATGTTCGTCGCTGGTTTTCGTACACAATTACGTTAACAAAAATCCACGTCGGGTCACCAGTGTTGTGCCGGAGGAAAAAGGAAAGACGTAGGCAACGTAATGATAACTGTTTAATCAAAACAACAACTTGTACTCTCAGTACAGGACCAGAAAATGGTTACCAAAACTCGTGTATCTAAACAGCTAGGTGCCACGTTAATAATCCTCCCCTCTGCCCCTAGTGCCAGAACTGGTTCCCTCCCACTACACAACCAACAGTAAGAGGAGAACATGAACCCATAATGTAGTCACTACAATACTCTGATTGTCATTTAGAGTTACATTATAGGAGCATTCAACAACAAGTCAAAATGTGCTCCAGAAAGGCAGAAAACAACACTTTGATAGTTTGATATAACTTGAGAACGAATGCAAAAAACAGTCCACTCTAAGAACAGGCCGCTTGGACACTTTCAGAACAGCTCTGTTAATGACTGAAAACAGCTCTCGAAGAGATTGTAAAAAGAGACTCCGAAAACGAAACGTTGATCACTTTTGAGCAAAAGGCTGCACACACGCAAATCAAGTTGCTCTGATTGTCATTTAGAGTTACATTATAGGAGCATTCAGCAACAAGTCAAAATGTGCTCCAGAAAAGCAGAAAACAACACTGATAGAACTTGAGAACGAATGCAAAAAACAGTCCACTCTCAGAACAGGCCGCTTGGACACTTTCAGAACAGCTCTGTTAATGACTGAAAACAGCTCTCGAAGAGATTGTCAAAAGAGACTCTGAAAACGAAACGTTGATCACTTTTGAGCAAAAGGCTGCACACACGCAATTCAAGTTGCTCTGATTGTCATTTAGAGTTACATTATAGGAGCATTCAGCAACAAGTCAAAATGTGCTCGAGAAAGGCAGAAAACAACACTTTGATATAACTTGAGAACGAATGCAAAAAACAGTCCACTCTCAGAACAGGCTGCTTGGACACTTTCAGAACAGCTCTGTTAATGACTGAAATCAGCTCTTTAAGAGATTGTCAAAAGAGACTCTGAAAACGAAACATTGATAACTTTTGAGCAAAAGGCTGCACACACGTAATTCAACATACTCTGATTGTCATTTAGAGTTACATTATAGGAGCATTCAACAACAAGTCAAAATGTGCTCGAGAAAGGCAGAAAACAACACTTTGATAGTTTGATATAACTTGAGAACGAATGCAAAAAACAGTCCACTCTAAGAACAGGCCGCTTGGACACTTTCAGAACAGCTCTGTTAATGACTGAAAACAGCTCTCGAAGAGATTGTTAAAAGAGATTCCGAAAACGAAACGTTGATCACTTTTGAGCAAAAGGCTGCACACACGCAATTCAAGTTGCTCTGATTGTCATTTAGAGTTACATTATAGGAGCATTCAGCAACAAGTCAAAATGTGCTCCAGAAAAGCAGAAAACAACACTGATAGAACTTGAGAACGAATGCAAAAAACAGTCCACTCTCAGAACAGGCCGCTTGGACACTTTCAGAACAGCTCTGTTAATGACTGAAAACAGCTCTCGAAGAGATTGTCAAAAGAGACTCTGAAAACGAAACGTTGATCACTTTTGAGCAAAAGGCTGCACACACGCAATTCAAGTTGCTCTGATTGTCATTTAGAGTTACATTATAGGAGCATTCAACAACAAGTCAAAATGTGCTCGAGAAAGGCAGAAAACAACACTTTGATATAACTTGAGAACGAATGCAAAAAACAGTCCACTCTCAGAACAGGCTGCTTGAACACAGAACAGCTCTGTTAATGACTGAAATCAGCTCTTTAAGAGATTGTCAAAAGAGACTCTGAAAACGAAACATTGATAACTTTTGAGCAAAAGGCTGCACACACGTAATTCAACATACTCTGATTGTCATTTAGAGTTACATTATAGGAGCATTCAACAACAAGTCAAAATGTGCTCCAGAAAGGCAGAAAACAACACTTTGATAGTTTGATATAACTTGAGAACGAATGCAAAAAACAGTCCACTCTAAGAACAGGCCGCTTGAACACTTTCAGAACAGCTCTGTTAATGACTGAAAACAGCTCTCGAAGAGATTGTAAAAAGAGACTCCGAAAACGAAACGTTGATCACTTTTGAGCAAAAGGCTGCACACACGCAAATCAAGTTGCTCTGATTGTCATTTAGAGTTACATTATAGGAGCATTCAGCAACAAGTCAAAATGTGCTCCAGAAAAGCAGAAAACAACACTGATAGAACTTGAGAACGAATGCAAAAAACAGTCCACTCTCAGAACAGGCCGCTTGGACACTTTCAGAACAGCTCTGTTAATGACTGAAAACAGCTCTCGAAGAGATTGTCAAAAGAGACTCTGAAAACGAAACGTTGATCACTTTTGAGCAAAAGGCTGCACACACGCAATTCAAGTTGCTCTGATTGTCATTTAGAGTTACATTATAGGAGCATTCAGCAACAAGTCAAAATGTGCTCGAGAAAGGCAGAAAACAACACTTTGATATAACTTGAGAACGAATGCAAAAAACAGTCCACTCTCAGAACAGGCTGCTTGGACACTTTCAGAACAGCTCTGTTAATGACTGAAATCAGCTCTTTAAGAGATTGTCAAAAGAGACTCTGAAAACGAAACATTGATAACTTTTGAGCAAAAGGCTGCACACACGTAATTCAACATACTCTGATTGTCATTTAGAGTTACATTATAGGAGCATTCAACAACAAGTCAAAATGTGCTCGAGAAAGGCAGAAAACAACACTTTGATAGTTTGATATAACTTGAGAACGAATGCAAAAAACAGTCCACTCTAAGAACAGGCCGCTTGGACACTTTCAGAACAGCTCTGTTAATGACTGAAAACAGCTCTCGAAGAGATTGTTAAAAGAGATTCCGAAAACGAAACGTTGATCACTTTTGAGCAAAAGGCTGCACACACGCAATTCAAGTTGTTCTGATTGTCATTTAGAGTTACATTATAGGAGCATTCAGCAACAAGTCAAAATGTGCTCCAGAAAAGCAGAAAACAACACTGATAGAACTTGAGAACGAATGCAAAAAACAGTCCACTCTCAGAACAGGCCGCTTGGACACTTTCAGAACAGCTCTGTTAATGACTGAAAACAGCTCTCGAAGAGATTGTCAAAAGAGACTCTGAAAACGAAACGTTGATCACTTTTGAGCAAAAGGCTGCACACACGCAATTCAAGTTGCTCTGATTGTCATTTAGAGTTACATTATAGGAGCATTCAGCAACAAGTCAAAATGTGCTCGAGAAAGGCAGAAAACAACACTTTGATATAACTTGAGAACGAATGCAAAAAACAGTCCACTCTCAGAACAGGCTGCTTGGACACTTTCAGAACAGCTCTGTTAATGACTGAAATCAGCTCTTTAAGAGATTGTCAAAAGAGACTCTGAAAACGAAACATTGATAACTTTTGAGCAAAAGGCTGCACACACGTAATTCAACATACTCTGATTGTCATTTCGAGTTACATTATAGGAGTATTCAACAACAAGTCAAAATGTGCTCGAGAAAGGCAGAAAACAACACTTTGATAGTTTGATATAACTTGAGAACGAATGCAAAAAACAGTCCACTCTAAGAACAGGCCGCTTGGACACTTTCAGAACAGCTCTGTTAATGACTGAAAACAGCTCTCGAAGAGATTGTTAAAAGAGATTCCGAAAACGAAACGTTGATCACTTTTGAGCAAAAGGCTGCACACACGCAATTCAAGTTGCTCTGATTGTCATTTAGAGTTACATTATAGGAGCATTCAGCAACAAGTCAAAATGTGCTCCAGAAAAGCAGAAAACAACACTGATAGAACTTGAGAACGAATGCAAAAAACAGTCCACTCTCAGAACAGGCCGCTTGGACACTTTCAGAACAGCTCTGTTAATGACTGAAAACAGCTCTCGAAGAGATTGTCAAAAGAGACTCTGAAAACGAAACGTTGATCACTTTTGAGCAAAAGGCTGCACACACGCAATTCAAGTTGCTCTGATTGTCATTTAGAGTTACATTATAGGAGCATTCAACAACAAGTCAAAATGTGCTCGAGAAAGGCAGAAAACAACACTTTGATATAACTTGAGAACGAATGCAAAAAACAGTCCACTCTCAGAACAGGCTGCTTGAACACAGAACAGCTCTGTTAATGACTGAAATCAGCTCTTTAAGAGATTGTCAAAAGAGACTCTGAAAACGAAACATTGATAACTTTTGAGCAAAAGGCTGCACACACGTAATTCAACATACTCTGATTGTCATTTAGAGTTACATTATAGGAGCATTCAACAACAAGTCAAAATGTGCTCCAGAAAGGCAGAAAACAACACTTTGATAGTTTGATATAACTTGAGAACGAATGCAAAAAACAGTCCACTCTAAGAACAGGCCGCTTGAACACTTTCAGAACAGCTCTGTTAATGACTGAAAACAGCTCTCGAAGAGATTGTAAAAAGAGACTCCGAAAACGAAACGTTGATCACTTTTGAGCAAAAGGCTGCACACACGCAAATCAAGTTGCTCTGATTGTCATTTAGAGTTACATTATAGGAGCATTCAGCAACAAGTCAAAATGTGCTCCAGAAAAGCAGAAAACAACACTGATAGAACTTGAGAACGAATGCAAAAAACAGTCCACTCTCAGAACAGGCCGCTTGGACACTTTCAGAACAGCTCTGTTAATGACTGAAAACAGCTCTCGAAGAGATTGTCAAAAGAGACTCTGAAAACGAAACGTTGATCACTTTTGAGCAAAAGGCTGCACACACGCAATTCAAGTTGCTCTGATTGTTATTTAGAGTTACATTATAGGAGCATTCAGCAACAAGTCAAAATGTGCTCGAGAAAGGCAGAAAACAACACTTTGATATAACTTGAGAACGAATGCAAAAAACAGTCCACTCTCAGAACAGGCTGCTTGGACACTTTCAGAACAGCTCTGTTAATGACTGAAATCAGCTCTTTAAGAGATTGTCAAAAGAGACTCTGAAAACGAAACATTGATAACTTTTGAGCAAAAGGCTGCACACACGTAATTCAACATACTCTGATTGTCATTTCGAGTTACATTATAGGAGCATTCAACAACAAGTCAAAATGTGCTCGAGAAAGGCAGAAAACAACACTTTGATAGTTTGATATAACTTGAGAACGAATGCAAAAAACAGTCCACTCTAAGAACAGGCCGCTTGGACACTTTCAGAACAGCTCTGTTAATGACTGAAAACAGCTCTCGAAGAGATTGTTAAAAGAGATTCCGAAAACGAAACGTTGATCACTTTTGAGCAAAAGGCTGCACACACGCAATTCAAGTTGCTCTGATTGTCATTTAGAGTTACATTATAGGAGCATTCAGCAACAAGTCAAAATGTGCTCCAGAAAAGCAGAAAACAACACTGATAGAACTTGAGAACGAATGCAAAAAACAGTCCACTCTCAGAACAGGCCGCTTGGACACTTTCAGAACAGCTCTGTTAATGACTGAAAACAGCTCTCGAAGAGATTGTCAAAAGAGACTCTGAAAACGAAACGTTGATCACTTTTGAGCAAAAGGCTGCACACACGCAATTCAAGTTGCTCTGATTGTCATTTAGAGTTACATTATAGGAGCATTCAACAACAAGTCAAAATGTGCTCGAGAAAGGCAGAAAACAACACTTTGATATAACTTGAGAACGAATGCAAAAAACAGTCCACTCTCAGAACAGGCTGCTTGAACACAGAACAGCTCTGTTAATGACTGAAATCAGCTCTTTAAGAGATTGTCAAAAGAGACTCTGAAAACGAAACATTGATAACTTTTGAGCAAAAGGCTGCACACACGTAATTCAACATACTCTGATTGTCATTTAGAGTTACATTATAGGAGCATTCAACAACAAGTCAAAATGTGCTCCAGAAAGGCAGAAAACAACACTTTGATAGTTTGATATAACTTGAGAACGAATGCAAAAAACAGTCCACTCTAAGAACAGGCCGCTTGAACACTTTCAGAACAGCTCTGTTAATGACTGAAAACAGCTCTCGAAGAGATTGTAAAAAGAGACTCCGAAAACGAAACGTTGATCACTTTTGAGCAAAAGGCTGCACACACGCAAATCAAGTTGCTCTGATTGTCATTTAGAGTTACATTATAGGAGCATTCAGCAACAAGTCAAAATGTGCTCCAGAAAAGCAGAAAACAACACTGATAGAACTTGAGAACGAATGCAAAAAACAGTCCACTCTCAGAACAGGCCGCTTGGACACTTTCAGAACAGCTCTGTTAATGACTGAAAACAGCTCTCGAAGAGATTGTCAAAAGAGACTCTGAAAACGAAACGTTGATCACTTTTGAGCAAAAGGCTGCACACACGCAATTCAAGTTGCTCTGATTGTTATTTAGAGTTACATTATAGGAGCATTCAGCAACAAGTCAAAATGTGCTCGAGAAAGGCAGAAAACAACACTTTGATATAACTTGAGAACGAATGCAAAAAACAGTCCACTCTCAGAACAGGCTGCTTGGACACTTTCAGAACAGCTCTGTTAATGACTGAAATCAGCTCTTTAAGAGATTGTCAAAAGAGACTCTGAAAAAGAAACATTGATAACTTTTGAGCAAAAGGCTGCACACACGTAATTCAACATACTCTGATTGTCATTTAGAGTTACATTATAGGAGCATTCAACAACAAGTCAAAATGTGCTCCAGAAAGGCAGAAAACAACACTTTGATAGTTTGATATAACTTGAGAAAAAGGCTGCACACACGCAATTCAAGTTGCTCTGATTGTCATTTAGAGGTACATTATAGGAGCATTCAGCAACAAGTCAAAATGTGCTCCAGAAAAGCAGAAAACAACACTGATAGAACTTGAGAACGAATGCAAAAAACAGTCCACTCTCAGAACAGGCCGCTTGGACACTTTCAGAACAGCTCTGTTAATGACTGAAAACAGCTCTCGAAGAGATTGTCAAAAGAGACTCTGAAAACGAAACGTTGATCACTTTTGAGCAAAAGGCTGCACACACGCAATTCAAGTTGCTCTGATTGTCATTTAGAGTTACATTATAGGAGCATTCAACAACAAGTCAAAATGTGCTCGAGAAAGGCAGAAAACAACACTTTGATATAACTTGAGAACGAATGCAAAAAACAGTCCACTCTCAGAACAGGCTGCTTGGACACTTTCAGAACAGCTCTGTTAATGACTGAAATCAGCTCTTTAAGAGATTGTCAAAAGAGACTCTGAAAACGAAACATTGATAACTTTTGAGCAAAAGGCTGCACACACGTAATTCAACATACTCTGATTGTCATTTAGAGTTACATTATAGGAGCATTCAACAACAAGTCAAAATGTGCTCCAGAAAGGCAGAAAACAACACTTTGATAGTTTGATATAACTTGAGAACGAATGCAAAAAACAGTCCACTCTAAGAACAGGCCGCTTGGACACTTTCAGAACAGCTCTGTTAATGACTGAAAACAGCTCTCGAAGAGATTGTAAAAAGAGACTCCGAAAACGAAACGTTGATCACTTTTGAGCAAAAGGCTGCACACACGCAAATCAAGTTGCTCTGATTGTCATTTAGAGTTACATTATAGGAGCATTCAGCAACAAGTCAAAATGTGCTCCAGAAAAGCAGAAAACAACACTGATAGAACTTGAGAACGAATGCAAAAAACAGTCCACTCTCAGAACAGGCCGCTTGGACACTTTCAGAACAGCTCTGTTAATGACTGAAAACAGCTCTCGAAGAGATTGTCAAAAGAGACTCTGAAAACGAAACGTTGATCACTTTTGAGCAAAAGGCTGCACACACGCAATTCAAGTTGCTCTGATTGTCATTTAGAGTTACATTATAGGAGCATTCAACAACAAGTCAAAATGTGCTCGAGAAAGGCAGAAAACAACACTTTGATATAACTTGAGAACGAATGCAAAAAACAGTCCACTCTCAGAACAGGCTGCTTGGACACTTTCAGAACAGCTCTGTTAATGACTGAAATCAGCTCTTTAAGAGATTGTCAAAAGAGACTCTGAAAACGAAACATTGATAACTTTTGAGCAAAAGGCTGCACACACGTAATTCAACATACTCTGATTGTCATTTAGAGTTACATTATAGGAGCATTCAACAACAAGTCAAAATGTGCTCCAGAAAGGCAGAAAACAACACTTTGATAGTTTGATATAACTTGAGAACGAATGCAAAAAACAGTCCACTCTAAGAACAGGCCGCTTGGACACTTTCAGAACAGCTCTGTTAATGACTGAAAACAGCTCTCGAAGAGATTGTAAAAAGAGACTCCGAAAACGAAACGTTGATCACTTTTGAGCAAAAGGCTGCACACACGCAAATCAAGTTGCTCTGATTGTCATTTAGAGTTACATTATAGGAGCATTCAGCAACAAGTCAAAATGTGCTCCAGAAAAGCAGAAAACAACACTGATAGAACTTGAGAACGAATGCAAAAAACAGTCCACTCTCAGAACAGGCCGCTTGGACACTTTCAGAACAGCTCTGTTAATGACTGAAAACAGCTCTCGAAGAGATTGTCAAAAGAGACTCTGAAAACGAAACGTTGATCACTTTTGAGCAAAAGGCTGCACACACGCAATTCAAGTTGCTCTGATTGTCATTTAGAGTTACATTATAGGAGCATTCAGCAACAAGTCAAAATGTGCTCGAGAAAGGCAGAAAACAACACTTTGATATAACTTGAGAACGAATGCAAAAAACAGTCCACTCTCAGAACAGGCTGCTTGGACACTTTCAGAACAGCTCTGTTAATGACTGAAATCAGCTCTTTAAGAGATTGTCAAAAGAGACTCTGAAAACGAAACATTGATAACTTTTGAGCAAAAGGCTGCACACACGTAATTCAACATACTCTGATTGTCATTTAGAGTTACATTATAGGAGCATTCAACAACAAGTCAAAATGTGCTCGAGAAAGGCAGAAAACAACACTTTGATAGTTTGATATAACTTGAGAACGAATGCAAAAAACAGTCCACTCTAAGAACAGGCCGCTTGGACACTTTCAGAACAGCTCTGTTAATGACTGAAAACAGCTCTCGAAGAGATTGTTAAAAGAGATTCCGAAAACGAAACGTTGATCACTTTTGAGCAAAAGGCTGCACACACGCAATTCAAGTTGCTCTGATTGTCATTTAGAGTTACATTATAGGAGCATTCAGCAACAAGTCAAAATGTGCTCCAGAAAAGCAGAAAACAACACTGATAGAACTTGAGAACGAATGCAAAAAACAGTCCACTCTCAGAACAGGCCGCTTGGACACTTTCAGAACAGCTCTGTTAATGACTGAAAACAGCTCTCGAAGAGATTGTCAAAAGAGACTCTGAAAACGAAACGTTGATCACTTTTGAGCAAAAGGCTGCACACACGCAATTCAAGTTGCTCTGATTGTCATTTAGAGTTACATTATAGGAGCATTCAACAACAAGTCAAAATGTGCTCGAGAAAGGCAGAAAACAACACTTTGATATAACTTGAGAACGAATGCAAAAAACAGTCCACTCTCAGAACAGGCTGCTTGAACACAGAACAGCTCTGTTAATGACTGAAATCAGCTCTTTAAGAGATTGTCAAAAGAGACTCTGAAAACGAAACATTGATAACTTTTGAGCAAAAGGCTGCACACACGTAATTCAACATACTCTGATTGTCATTTAGAGTTACATTATAGGAGCATTCAACAACAAGTCAAAATGTGCTCCAGAAAGGCAGAAAACAACACTTTGATAGTTTGATATAACTTGAGAACGAATGCAAAAAACAGTCCACTCTAAGAACAGGCCGCTTGAACACTTTCAGAACAGCTCTGTTAATGACTGAAAACAGCTCTCGAAGAGATTGTAAAAAGAGACTCCGAAAACGAAACGTTGATCACTTTTGAGCAAAAGGCTGCACACACGCAAATCAAGTTGCTCTGATTGTCATTTAGAGTTACATTATAGGAGCATTCAGCAACAAGTCAAAATGTGCTCCAGAAAAGCAGAAAACAACACTGATAGAACTTGAGAACGAATGCAAAAAACAGTCCACTCTCAGAACAGGCCGCTTGGACACTTTCAGAACAGCTCTGTTAATGACTGAAAACAGCTCTCGAAGAGATTGTCAAAAGAGACTCTGAAAACGAAACGTTGATCACTTTTGAGCAAAAGGCTGCACACACGCAATTCAAGTTGCTCTGATTGTCATTTAGAGTTACATTATAGGAGCATTCAGCAACAAGTCAAAATGTGCTCGAGAAAGGCAGAAAACAACACTTTGATATAACTTGAGAACGAATGCAAAAAACAGTCCACTCTCAGAACAGGCTGCTTGGACACTTTCAGAACAGCTCTGTTAATGACTGAAATCAGCTCTTTAAGAGATTGTCAAAAGAGACTCTGAAAACGAAACATTGATAACTTTTGAGCAAAAGGCTGCACACACGTAATTCAACATACTCTGATTGTCATTTAGAGTTACATTATAGGAGCATTCAACAACAAGTCAAAATGTGCTCGAGAAAGGCAGAAAACAACACTTTGATAGTTTGATATAACTTGAGAACGAATGCAAAAAACAGTCCACTCTAAGAACAGGCCGCTTGGACACTTTCAGAACAGCTCTGTTAATGACTGAAAACAGCTCTCGAAGAGATTGTTAAAAGAGATTCCGAAAACGAAACGTTGATCACTTTTGAGCAAAAGGCTGCACACACGCAATTCAAGTTGTTCTGATTGTCATTTAGAGTTACATTATAGGAGCATTCAGCAACAAGTCAAAATGTGCTCCAGAAAAGCAGAAAACAACACTGATAGAACTTGAGAACGAATGCAAAAAACAGTCCACTCTCAGAACAGGCCGCTTGGACACTTTCAGAACAGCTCTGTTAATGACTGAAAACAGCTCTCGAAGAGATTGTCAAAAGAGACTCTGAAAACGAAACGTTGATCACTTTTGAGCAAAAGGCTGCACACACGCAATTCAAGTTGCTCTGATTGTCATTTAGAGTTACATTATAGGAGCATTCAGCAACAAGTCAAAATGTGCTCGAGAAAGGCAGAAAACAACACTTTGATATAACTTGAGAACGAATGCAAAAAACAGTCCACTCTCAGAACAGGCTGCTTGGACACTTTCAGAACAGCTCTGTTAATGACTGAAATCAGCTCTTTAAGAGATTGTCAAAAGAGACTCTGAAAACGAAACATTGATAACTTTTGAGCAAAAGGCTGCACACACGTAATTCAACATACTCTGATTGTCATTTCGAGTTACATTATAGGAGTATTCAACAACAAGTCAAAATGTGCTCGAGAAAGGCAGAAAACAACACTTTGATAGTTTGATATAACTTGAGAACGAATGCAAAAAACAGTCCACTCTAAGAACAGGCCGCTTGGACACTTTCAGAACAGCTCTGTTAATGACTGAAAACAGCTCTCGAAGAGATTGTTAAAAGAGATTCCGAAAACGAAACGTTGATCACTTTTGAGCAAAAGGCTGCACACACGCAATTCAAGTTGCTCTGATTGTCATTTAGAGTTACATTATAGGAGCATTCAGCAACAAGTCAAAATGTGCTCCAGAAAAGCAGAAAACAACACTGATAGAACTTGAGAACGAATGCAAAAAACAGTCCACTCTCAGAACAGGCCGCTTGGACACTTTCAGAACAGCTCTGTTAATGACTGAAAACAGCTCTCGAAGAGATTGTCAAAAGAGACTCTGAAAACGAAACGTTGATCACTTTTGAGCAAAAGGCTGCACACACGCAATTCAAGTTGCTCTGATTGTCATTTAGAGTTACATTATAGGAGCATTCAACAACAAGTCAAAATGTGCTCGAGAAAGGCAGAAAACAACACTTTGATATAACTTGAGAACGAATGCAAAAAACAGTCCACTCTCAGAACAGGCTGCTTGAACACAGAACAGCTCTGTTAATGACTGAAATCAGCTCTTTAAGAGATTGTCAAAAGAGACTCTGAAAACGAAACATTGATAACTTTTGAGCAAAAGGCTGCACACACGTAATTCAACATACTCTGATTGTCATTTAGAGTTACATTATAGGAGCATTCAACAACAAGTCAAAATGTGCTCCAGAAAGGCAGAAAACAACACTTTGATAGTTTGATATAACTTGAGAACGAATGCAAAAAACAGTCCACTCTAAGAACAGGCCGCTTGAACACTTTCAGAACAGCTCTGTTAATGACTGAAAACAGCTCTCGAAGAGATTGTAAAAAGAGACTCCGAAAACGAAACGTTGATCACTTTTGAGCAAAAGGCTGCACACACGCAAATCAAGTTGCTCTGATTGTCATTTAGAGTTACATTATAGGAGCATTCAGCAACAAGTCAAAATGTGCTCCAGAAAAGCAGAAAACAACACTGATAGAACTTGAGAACGAATGCAAAAAACAGTCCACTCTCAGAACAGGCCGCTTGGACACTTTCAGAACAGCTCTGTTAATGACTGAAAACAGCTCTCGAAGAGATTGTCAAAAGAGACTCTGAAAACGAAACGTTGATCACTTTTGAGCAAAAGGCTGCACACACGCAATTCAAGTTGCTCTGATTGTTATTTAGAGTTACATTATAGGAGCATTCAGCAACAAGTCAAAATGTGCTCGAGAAAGGCAGAAAACAACACTTTGATATAACTTGAGAACGAATGCAAAAAACAGTCCACTCTCAGAACAGGCTGCTTGGACACTTTCAGAACAGCTCTGTTAATGACTGAAATCAGCTCTTTAAGAGATTGTCAAAAGAGACTCTGAAAACGAAACATTGATAACTTTTGAGCAAAAGGCTGCACACACGTAATTCAACATACTCTGATTGTCATTTCGAGTTACATTATAGGAGCATTCAACAACAAGTCAAAATGTGCTCGAGAAAGGCAGAAAACAACACTTTGATAGTTTGATATAACTTGAGAACGAATGCAAAAAACAGTCCACTCTAAGAACAGGCCGCTTGGACACTTTCAGAACAGCTCTGTTAATGACTGAAAACAGCTCTCGAAGAGATTGTTAAAAGAGATTCCGAAAACGAAACGTTGATCACTTTTGAGCAAAAGGCTGCACACACGCAATTCAAGTTGCTCTGATTGTCATTTAGAGTTACATTATAGGAGCATTCAGCAACAAGTCAAAATGTGCTCCAGAAAAGCAGAAAACAACACTGATAGAACTTGAGAACGAATGCAAAAAACAGTCCACTCTCAGAACAGGCCGCTTGGACACTTTCAGAACAGCTCTGTTAATGACTGAAAACAGCTCTCGAAGAGATTGTCAAAAGAGACTCTGAAAACGAAACGTTGATCACTTTTGAGCAAAAGGCTGCACACACGCAATTCAAGTTGCTCTGATTGTCATTTAGAGTTACATTATAGGAGCATTCAACAACAAGTCAAAATGTGCTCGAGAAAGGCAGAAAACAACACTTTGATATAACTTGAGAACGAATGCAAAAAACAGTCCACTCTCAGAACAGGCTGCTTGAACACAGAACAGCTCTGTTAATGACTGAAATCAGCTCTTTAAGAGATTGTCAAAAGAGACTCTGAAAACGAAACATTGATAACTTTTGAGCAAAAGGCTGCACACACGTAATTCAACATACTCTGATTGTCATTTAGAGTTACATTATAGGAGCATTCAACAACAAGTCAAAATGTGCTCCAGAAAGGCAGAAAACAACACTTTGATAGTTTGATATAACTTGAGAACGAATGCAAAAAACAGTCCACTCTAAGAACAGGCCGCTTGAACACTTTCAGAACAGCTCTGTTAATGACTGAAAACAGCTCTCGAAGAGATTGTAAAAAGAGACTCCGAAAACGAAACGTTGATCACTTTTGAGCAAAAGGCTGCACACACGCAAATCAAGTTGCTCTGATTGTCATTTAGAGTTACATTATAGGAGCATTCAGCAACAAGTCAAAATGTGCTCCAGAAAAGCAGAAAACAACACTGATAGAACTTGAGAACGAATGCAAAAAACAGTCCACTCTCAGAACAGGCCGCTTGGACACTTTCAGAACAGCTCTGTTAATGACTGAAAACAGCTCTCGAAGAGATTGTCAAAAGAGACTCTGAAAACGAAACGTTGATCACTTTTGAGCAAAAGGCTGCACACACGCAATTCAAGTTGCTCTGATTGTTATTTAGAGTTACATTATAGGAGCATTCAGCAACAAGTCAAAATGTGCTCGAGAAAGGCAGAAAACAACACTTTGATATAACTTGAGAACGAATGCAAAAAACAGTCCACTCTCAGAACAGGCTGCTTGGACACTTTCAGAACAGCTCTGTTAATGACTGAAATCAGCTCTTTAAGAGATTGTCAAAAGAGACTCTGAAAACGAAACATTGATAACTTTTGAGCAAAAGGCTGCACACACGTAATTCAACATACTCTGATTGTCATTTCGAGTTACATTATAGGAGCATTCAACAACAAGTCAAAATGTGCTCGAGAAAGGCAGAAAACAACACTTTGATAGTTTGATATAACTTGAGAACGAATGCAAAAAACAGTCCACTCTAAGAACAGGCCGCTTGGACACTTTCAGAACAGCTCTGTTAATGACTGAAAACAGCTCTCGAAGAGATTGTTAAAAGAGATTCCGAAAACGAAACGTTGATCACTTTTGAGCAAAAGGCTGCACACACGCAATTCAAGTTGCTCTGATTGTCATTTAGAGTTACATTATAGGAGCATTCAGCAACAAGTCAAAATGTGCTCCAGAAAAGCAGAAAACAACACTGATAGAACTTGAGAACGAATGCAAAAAACAGTCCACTCTCAGAACAGGCCGCTTGGACACTTTCAGAACAGCTCTGTTAATGACTGAAAACAGCTCTCGAAGAGATTGTCAAAAGAGACTCTGAAAACGAAACGTTGATCACTTTTGAGCAAAAGGCTGCACACACGCAATTCAAGTTGCTCTGATTGTCATTTAGAGTTACATTATAGGAGCATTCAACAACAAGTCAAAATGTGCTCGAGAAAGGCAGAAAACAACACTTTGATATAACTTGAGAACGAATGCAAAAAACAGTCCACTCTCAGAACAGGCTGCTTGAACACAGAACAGCTCTGTTAATGACTGAAATCAGCTCTTTAAGAGATTGTCAAAAGAGACTCTGAAAACGAAACATTGATAACTTTTGAGCAAAAGGCTGCACACACGTAATTCAACATACTCTGATTGTCATTTAGAGTTACATTATAGGAGCATTCAACAACAAGTCAAAATGTGCTCCAGAAAGGCAGAAAACAACACTTTGATAGTTTGATATAACTTGAGAACGAATGCAAAAAACAGTCCACTCTAAGAACAGGCCGCTTGAACACTTTCAGAACAGCTCTGTTAATGACTGAAAACAGCTCTCGAAGAGATTGTAAAAAGAGACTCCGAAAACGAAACGTTGATCACTTTTGAGCAAAAGGCTGCACACACGCAAATCAAGTTGCTCTGATTGTCATTTAGAGTTACATTATAGGAGCATTCAGCAACAAGTCAAAATGTGCTCCAGAAAAGCAGAAAACAACACTGATAGAACTTGAGAACGAATGCAAAAAACAGTCCACTCTCAGAACAGGCCGCTTGGACACTTTCAGAACAGCTCTGTTAATGACTGAAAACAGCTCTCGAAGAGATTGTCAAAAGAGACTCTGAAAACGAAACGTTGATCACTTTTGAGCAAAAGGCTGCACACACGCAATTCAAGTTGCTCTGATTGTTATTTAGAGTTACATTATAGGAGCATTCAGCAACAAGTCAAAATGTGCTCGAGAAAGGCAGAAAACAACACTTTGATATAACTTGAGAACGAATGCAAAAAACAGTCCACTCTCAGAACAGGCTGCTTGGACACTTTCAGAACAGCTCTGTTAATGACTGAAATCAGCTCTTTAAGAGATTGTCAAAAGAGACTCTGAAAACGAAACATTGATAACTTTTGAGCAAAAGGCTGCACACACGTAATTCAACATACTCTGATTGTCATTTCGAGTTACATTATAGGAGCATTCAACAACAAGTCAAAATGTGCTCGAGAAAGGCAGAAAACAACACTTTGATAGTTTGATATAACTTGAGAACGAATGCAAAAAACAGTCCACTCTAAGAACAGGCCGCTTGGACACTTTCAGAACAGCTCTGTTAATGACTGAAAACAGCTCTCGAAGAGATTGTTAAAAGAGATTCCGAAAACGAAACGTTGATCACTTTTGAGCAAAAGGCTGCACACACGCAATTCAAGTTGCTCTGATTGTCATTTAGAGTTACATTATAGGAGCATTCAGCAACAAGTCAAAATGTGCTCCAGAAAAGCAGAAAACAACACTGATAGAACTTGAGAACGAATGCAAAAAACAGTCCACTCTCAGAACAGGCCGCTTGGACACTTTCAGAACAGCTCTGTTAATGACTGAAAACAGCTCTCGAAGAGATTGTCAAAAGAGACTCTGAAAACGAAACGTTGATCACTTTTGAGCAAAAGGCTGCACACACGCAATTCAAGTTGCTCTGATTGTCATTTAGAGTTACATTATAGGAGCATTCAACAACAAGTCAAAATGTGCTCGAGAAAGGCAGAAAACAACACTTTGATATAACTTGAGAACGAATGCAAAAAACAGTCCACTCTCAGAACAGGCTGCTTGAACACAGAACAGCTCTGTTAATGACTGAAATCAGCTCTTTAAGAGATTGTCAAAAGAGACTCTGAAAACGAAACATTGATAACTTTTGAGCAAAAGGCTGCACACACGTAATTCAACATACTCTGATTGTCATTTAGAGTTACATTATAGGAGCATTCAACAACAAGTCAAAATGTGCTCCAGAAAGGCAGAAAACAACACTTTGATAGTTTGATATAACTTGAGAACGAATGCAAAAAACAGTCCACTCTAAGAACAGGCCGCTTGAACACTTTCAGAACAGCTCTGTTAATGACTGAAAACAGCTCTCGAAGAGATTGTAAAAAGAGACTCCGAAAACGAAACGTTGATCACTTTTGAGCAAAAGGCTGCACACACGCAAATCAAGTTGCTCTGATTGTCATTTAGAGTTACATTATAGGAGCATTCAGCAACAAGTCAAAATGTGCTCCAGAAAAGCAGAAAACAACACTGATAGAACTTGAGAACGAATGCAAAAAACAGTCCACTCTCAGAACAGGCCGCTTGGACACTTTCAGAACAGCTCTGTTAATGACTGAAAACAGCTCTCGAAGAGATTGTCAAAAGAGACTCTGAAAACGAAACGTTGATCACTTTTGAGCAAAAGGCTGCACACACGCAATTCAAGTTGCTCTGATTGTTATTTAGAGTTACATTATAGGAGCATTCAGCAACAAGTCAAAATGTGCTCGAGAAAGGCAGAAAACAACACTTTGATATAACTTGAGAACGAATGCAAAAAACAGTCCACTCTCAGAACAGGCTGCTTGGACACTTTCAGAACAGCTCTGTTAATGACTGAAATCAGCTCTTTAAGAGATTGTCAAAAGAGACTCTGAAAACGAAACATTGATAACTTTTGAGCAAAAGGCTGCACACACGTAATTCAACATACTCTGATTGTCATTTCGAGTTACATTATAGGAGCATTCAACAACAAGTCAAAATGTGCTCGAGAAAGGCAGAAAACAACACTTTGATAGTTTGATATAACTTGAGAACGAATGCAAAAAACAGTCCACTCTAAGAACAGGCCGCTTGGACACTTTCAGAACAGCTCTGTTAATGACTGAAAACAGCTCTCGAAGAGATTGTTAAAAGAGATTCCGAAAACGAAACGTTGATCACTTTTGAGCAAAAGGCTGCACACACGCAATTCAAGTTGCTCTGATTGTCATTTAGAGTTACATTATAGGAGCATTCAGCAACAAGTCAAAATGTGCTCCAGAAAAGCAGAAAACAACACTGATAGAACTTGAGAACGAATGCAAAAAACAGTCCACTCTCAGAACAGGCCGCTTGGACACTTTCAGAACAGCTCTGTTAATGACTGAAAACAGCTCTCGAAGAGATTGTCAAAAGAGACTCTGAAAACGAAACGTTGATCACTTTTGAGCAAAAGGCTGCACACACGCAATTCAAGTTGCTCTGATTGTCATTTAGAGTTACATTATAGGAGCATTCAACAACAAGTCAAAATGTGCTCGAGAAAGGCAGAAAACAACACTTTGATATAACTTGAGAACGAATGCAAAAAACAGTCCACTCTCAGAACAGGCTGCTTGAACACAGAACAGCTCTGTTAATGACTGAAATCAGCTCTTTAAGAGATTGTCAAAAGAGACTCTGAAAACGAAACATTGATAACTTTTGAGCAAAAGGCTGCACACACGTAATTCAACATACTCTGATTGTCATTTAGAGTTACATTATAGGAGCATTCAACAACAAGTCAAAATGTGCTCCAGAAAGGCAGAAAACAACACTTTGATAGTTTGATATAACTTGAGAACGAATGCAAAAAACAGTCCACTCTAAGAACAGGCCGCTTGGACACTTTCAGAACAGCTCTGTTAATGACTGAAAACAGCTCTCGAAGAGATTGTTAAAAGAGATTCCGAAAACGAAACGTTGATCACTTTTGAGCAAAAGGCTGCACACACGCAATTCAAGTTGCTCTGATTGTCATTTAGAGTTACATTATAGGAGCATTCAGCAACAAGTCAAAATGTGCTCCAGAAAAGCAGAAAACAACACTGATAGAACTTGAGAACGAATGCAAAAAACAGTCCACTCTCAGAACAGGCCGCTTGGACACTTTCAGAACAGCTCTGTTAATGACTGAAAACAGCTCTCGAAGAGATTGTCAAAAGAGACTCTGAAAACGAAACGTTGATCACTTTTGAGCAAAAGGCTGCACACACGCAATTCAAGTTGCTCTGATTGTCATTTAGAGTTACATTATAGGAGCATTCAACAACAAGTCAAAATGTGCTCGAGAAAGGCAGAAAACAACACTTTGATATAACTTGAGAACGAATGCAAAAAACAGTCCACTCTCAGAACAGGCTGCTTGAACACAGAACAGCTCTGTTAATGACTGAAATCAGCTCTTTAAGAGATTGTCAAAAGAGACTCTGAAAACGAAACATTGATAACTTTTGAGCAAAAGGCTGCACACACGTAATTCAACATACTCTGATTGTCATTTAGAGTTACATTATAGGAGCATTCAACAACAAGTCAAAATGTGCTCCAGAAAGGCAGAAAACAACACTTTGATAGTTTGATATAACTTGAGAACGAATGCAAAAAACAGTCCACTCTAAGAACAGGCCGCTTGGACACTTTCAGAACAGCTCTGTTAATGACTGAAAACAGCTCTCGAAGAGATTGTTAAAAGAGATTCCGAAAACGAAACGTTGATCACTTTTGAGCAAAAGGCTGCACACACGCAATTCAAGTTGCTCTGATTGTCATTTAGAGTTACATTATAGGAGCATTCAGCAACAAGTCAAAATGTGCTCCAGAAAAGCAGAAAACAACACTGATAGAACTTGAGAACGAATGCAAAAAACAGTCCACTCTCAGAACAGGCCGCTTGGACACTTTCAGAACAGCTCTGTTAATGACTGAAAACAGCTCTCGAAGAGATTGTCAAAAGAGACTCTGAAAACAAAACGTTGATCACTTTTGAGCAAAAGGCTGCACACACGCAATTCAAGTTGCTCTGATTGTCATTTAGAGTTACATTATAGGAGCATTCAGCAACAAGTCAAAATGTGCTCGAGAAAGGCAGAAAACAACACTTTGATATAACTTGAGAACGAATGCAAAAAACAGTCCACTCTCAGAACAGGCTGCTTGGACACTTTCAGAACAGCTCTGTTAATGACTGAAATCAGCTCTTTAAGAGATTGTCAAAAGAGACTCTGAAAACGAAACATTGATAACTTTTGAGCAAAAGGCTGCACACACGTAATTCAACATACTCTGATTGTCATTTAGAGTTACATTATAGGAGCATTCAACAACAAGTCAAAATGTGCTCGAGAAAGGCAGAAAACAACACTTTGATAGTTTGATATAACTTGAGAACGAATGCAAAAAACAGTCCACTCTAAGAACAGGCCGCTTGGACACTTTCAGAACAGCTCTGTTAATGACTGAAAACAGCTCTCGAAGAGATTGTTAAAAGAGATTCCGAAAACGAAACGTTGATCACTTTTGAGCAAAAGGCTGCACACACGCAATTCAAGTTGCTCTGATTGTCATTTAGAGTTACATTATAGGAGCATTCAGCAACAAGTCAAAATGTGCTCCAGAAAAGCAGAAAACAACACTGATAGAACTTGAGAACGAATGCAAAAAACAGTCCACTCTCAGAACAGGCCGCTTGGACACTTTCAGAACAGCTCTGTTAATGACTGAAAACAGCTCTCGAAGAGATTGTCAAAAGAGACTCTGAAAACGAAACGTTGATCACTTTTGAGCAAAAGGCTGCACACACGCAATTCAAGTTGCTCTGATTGTCATTTAGAGTTACATTATAGGAGCATTCAGCAACAAGTCAAAATGTGCTCGAGAAAGGCAGAAAACAACACTTTGATATAACTTGAGAACGAATGCAAAAAACAGTCCACTCTCAGAACAGGCTGCTTGGACACTTTCAGAACAGCTCTGTTAATGACTGAAATCAGCTCTTTAAGAGATTGTCAAAAGAGACTCTGAAAACGAAACATTGATAAATTTTGAGCAAAAGGCTGCACACACGTAATTCAACATACTCTGATTGTCATTTAGAGTTACATTATAGGAGCATTCAACAACAAGTCAAAATGTGCTCGAGAAAGGCAGAAAACAACACTTTGATAGTTTGATATAACTTGAGAACGAATGCAAAAAACAGTCCACTCTAAGAACAGGCCGCTTGGACACTTTCAGAACAGCTCTGTTAATGACTGAAAACAGCTCTCGAAGAGATTGTTAAAAGAGATTCCGAAAACGAAACGTTGATCACTTTTGAGCAAAAGGCTGCACACACGCAATTCAAGTTGCTCTGATTGTCATTTAGAGTTACATTATAGGAGCATTCAGCAACAAGTCAAAATGTGCTCCAGAAAAGCAGAAACCAACACTGATAGAACTTGAGAACGAATGCAAAAAACAGTCCACTCTCAGAACAGGCCGCTTGGACACTTTCAGAACAGCTCTGTTAATGACTGAAAACAGCTCTCGAAGAGATTGTCAAAAGAGACTCTGAAAACGAAACGTTGATCACTTTTGAGCAAAAGGCTGCACACACGCAATTCAAGTTGCTCTGATTGTCATTTAGAGTTACATTATAGGAGCATTCAACAACAAGTCAAAATGTGCTCCAGAAAGGCAGAAAACAACACTTTGATAGTTTGATATAACTTGAGAACGAATGCAAAAAACAGTCCACTCTAAGAACAGGCCGCTTGGACACTTTCAGAACAGCTCTGTTAATGACTGAAAACAGCTCTCGAAGAGATTGTTAAAAGAGATTCCGAAAACGAAACGTTGATCACTTTTGAGCAAAAGGCTGCACACACGCAATTCAACGTGCTCTGATTGCCATTTAGAGTTACATTATAGGAGCATTCAGCAATAAGACAAAATGTGCTCCAGAAAAGCAGAAAACAACACTGATAGAACTTGAGAACGAATGCAAAAAATAGTCCACTTTCAGAACAGGCCGCTTGGACACTTTCAGAATAGCTCTGTTAATGACTGAAAACAGCTCTCGAAGAGATTGTCAAAAGAGACTCTGAAAACGAAACGTTGATCACTTTTGAGCAAAAGGCTGCACACACGCAATTCAAGTTGCTCTGATTGTCATTTAGAGTTACATTATAGGAGCATTCAACAACAAGTCAAAATGTGCTCGAGAAAGGCAGAAAACAACACTTTGATATAACTTGAGAACGAATGCAAAAAACAGTCCACTCTCAGAACAGGCTGCTTGGACACTTTCAGAACAGCTCTGTTAATGACTGAAATCAGCTCTTTAAGAGATTGTCAAAAGAGACTCTGAAAACGAAACATTGATAACTTTTGAGCAAAAGGCTGCACACACGTAATTGAACATACTCTGATTGTCATTTAGAGTTACATTATAGGAGCATTCAACAACAAGTCAAAATGTGCTCGAGAAAGGCAGAAAACAACACTTTGATAGTTTGATATAACTTGAGAACGAATGCAAAAAACAGTCCACTCTAAGAACAGGCCGCTTGGACACTTTCAGAACAGCTCTGTTAATGACTGAAAACAGCTCTCGAAGAGATTGTTAAAAGAGATTCCGAAAACGAAACGTTGATCACTTTTGAGCAAAAGGCTGCACACACGCAATTCAAGTTGCTCTGATTGTCATTTAGAGTTACATTATAGGAGCATTCAGCAACAAGTCAAAATGTGCTCCAGAAAAGCAGAAAACAACACTGATAGAACTTGAGAACGAATGCAAAAAACAGTCCACTCTCAGAACAGGCTGCTTGGACACTTTCAGAACAGCTCTGTTAATGACTGAAAACAGCTCTCGAAGAGATTGTCAAAAGAGACTCTGAAAACGAAACGTTGATCACTTTTGAGCAAAAGGCTGCACACACGCAATTCAAGTTGCTCTGATTGTCATTTCGAGTTACATTATAGGAGCATTCAGCAACAAGTCAAAATGTGCTCGAGAAAGGCAGAAAACAACACTTTGATATAACTTGAGAACGAATGCAAAAAACAGTCCACTCTCAGAACAGGCTGCTTGAACACAGAACAGCTCTGTTAATGACTGAAATCAGCTCTTTAAGAGATTGTCAAAAGAGACTCTGAAAACGAAACATTGATAACTTTTGAGCAAAAGGCTGCACACACGTAATTCAACATACTCTGATTGTCATTTAGAGTTACATTATAGGAGCATTCAACAACAAGTCAAAATGTGCTCCAGAAAGGCAGAAAACAACACTTTGATAGTTTGATATAACTTGAGAACGAATGCAAAAAACAGTCCACTCTAAGAACAGGCCGCTTGAACACTTTCAGAACAGCTCTGTTAATGACTGAAAACAGCTCTCGAAGAGATTGTAAAAAGAGACTCCGAAAACGAAACGTTGATCACTTTTGAGCAAAAGGCTGCACACACGCAAATCAAGTTGCTCTGATTGTCATTTAGAGTTACATTATAGGAGCATTCAGCAACAAGTCAAAATGTGCTCGAGAAAGGCAGAAAACAACACTTTGATATAACTTGAGAACGAATGCAAAAAACAGTCCACTCTCAGAACAGGCTGCTTGGACACTTTCAGAACAGCTCTGTTAATGACTGAAATCAGCTCTTTAAGAGATTGTCAAAAGAGACTCTGAAAACGAAACATTGATAACTTTTGAGCAAAAGGCTGCACACACGTAATTCAACATACTCTGATTGTCATTTAGAGTTACATTATAGGAGCATTCAACAACAAGTCAAAATGTGCTCGAGAAAGGCAGAAAACAACACTTTGATAGTTTGATATAACTTGAGAACGAATGCAAAAAACAGTCCACTCTAAGAACAGGCCGCTTGGACACTTTCAGAACAGCTCTGTTAATGACTGAAAACAGCTCTCGAAGAGATTGTTAAAAGAGATTCCGAAAACGAAACGTTGATCACTTTTGAGCAAAAGGCTGCACACACGCAATTCAAGTTGCTCTGATTGTCATTTAGAGTTACATTATAGGAGCATTCAGCAACAAGTCAAAATGTGCTCCAGAAAAGCAGAAAACAACACTGATAGAACTTGAGAACGAATGCAAAAAACAGTCCACTCTCAGAACAGGCCGCTTGGACACTTTCAGAACAGCTCTGTTAATGACTGAAAACAGCTCTCGAAGAGATTGTCAAAAGAGACTCTGAAAACGAAACGTTGATCACTTTTGAGCAAAAGGCTGCACACACGCAATTCAAGTTGCTCTGATTGTCATTTAGAGTTACATTATAGGAGCATTCAGCAACAAGTCAAAATGTGCTCGAGAAAGGCAGAAAACAACACTTTGATATAACTTGAGAACGAATGCAAAAAACAGTCCACTCTCAGAACAGGCTGCTTGGACACTTTCAGAACAGCTCTGTTAATGACTGAAATCTGCTCTTTAAGAGATTGTCAAAAGAGACTCTGAAAACGAAACATTGATAACTTTTGAGCAAAAGGCTGCACACACGTAATTCAACATACTCTGATTGTCATTTAGAGTTACATTATAGGAGCATTCAACAACAAGTCAAAATGTGCTCGAGAAAGGCAGAAAACAACACTTTGATAGTTTGATATAACTTGAGAACGAATGCAAAAAACAGTCCACTCTAAGAACAGGCCGCTTGGACACTTTCAGAACAGCTCTGTTAATGACTGAAAACAGCTCTCGAAGAGATTGTTAAAAGAGATTCCGAAAACGAAACGTTGATCACTTTTGAGCAAAAGGCTGCACACACGCAATTCAAGTTGCTCTGATTGTCATTTAGAGTTACATTATAGGAGCATTCAGCAACAAGTCAAAATGTGCTCCAGAAAAGCAGAAAACAACACTGATAGAACTTGAGAACGAATGCAAAAAACAGTCCACTCTCAGAACAGGCCGCTTGGACACTTTCAGAACAGCTCTGTTAATGACTGAAAACAGCTCTCGAAGAGATTGTCAAAAGAGACTCTGAAAACGAAACGTTGATCACTTTTGAGCAAAAGGCTGCACACACGCAATTCAAATTGCTCTGATTGTCATTTAGAGTTACATTATAGGAGCATTCAGCAACAAGTCAAAATGTGCTCGAGAAAGGCAGAAAACAACACTTTGATATAACTTGAGAACGAATGCAAAAAACAGTCCACTCTCAGAACAGGCTGCTTGGACACTTTCAGAACAGCTCTGTTAATGACTGAAATCAGCTCTTTAAGAGATTGTCAAAAGAGACTCTGAAAACGAAACATTGATAACTTTTGAGCAAAAGGCTGCACACACGTAATTCAACATACTCTGATTGTCATTTAGAGTTACATTATAGGAGCATTCAACAACAAGTCAAAATGTGCTCGAGAAAGGCAGAAAACAACACTTTGATAGTTTGATATAACTTGAGAACGAATGCAAAAAACAGTCCACTCTAAGAACAGGCCGCTTGGACACTTTCAGAACAGCTCTGTTAATGACTGAAAACAGCTCTCGAAGAGATTGTTAAAAGAGATTCCGAAAACGAAACGTTGATCACTTTTGAGCAAAAGGCTGCACACACGCAATTCAAGTTGCTCTGATTGTCATTTAGAGTTACATTATAGGAGCATTCAGCAACAAGTCAAAATGTGCTCCAGAAAAGCAGAAAACAACACTGATAGAACTTGAGAACGAATGCAAAAAACAGTCCACTCTCAGAACAGGCCGCTTGGACACTTTCAGAACAGCTCTGTTAATGACTGAAAACAGCTCTCGAAGAGATTGTCAAAAGAGACTCTGAAAACGAAACGTTGATCACTTTTGAGCAAAAGGCTGCACACACGCAATTCAAGTTGCTCTGATTGTCATTTAGAGTTACATTATAGGAGCATTCAACAACAAGTCAAAATGTGCTCGAGAAAGGCAGAAAACAACACTTTGATAGTTTGATATAACTTGAGAACGAATGCAAAAAACAGTCCACTCTAAGAACAGGCCGCTTGGACACTTTCAGAACAGCTCTGTTAATGACTGAAAACAGCTCTCGAAGAGATTGTTAAAAGAGATTCCGAAAACGAAACGTTGATCACTTTTGAGCAAAAGGCTGCACACACGCAATTCAAGTTGCTCTGATTGTCATTTAGAGTTACATTATAGGAGCATTCAGCAACAAGTCAAAATGTGCTCCAGAAAAGCAGAAAACAACACTGATAGAACTTGAGAACGAATGCAAAAAACAGTCCACTCTCAGAACAGGCCGCTTGGACACTTTCAGAACAGCTCTGTTAATGACTGAAAACAGCTCTCGAAGAGATTGTCAAAAGAGACTCTGAAAACGAAACGTTGATCGCTTTTGAGCAAAAGGCTGCACACACGCAATTCAAGTTGCTCTGATTGTCATTTAGAGTTACATTATAGGAGCATTCAGCAACAAGTCAAAATGTGCTCGAGAAAGGCAGAAAACAACACTTTGATATAACTTGAGAACGAATGCAAAAAACAGTCCACTCTCAGAACAGGCTGCTTGGACACTTTCAGAACAGCTCTGTTAATGACTGAAATCAGCTCTTTAAGAGATTGTCAAAAGAGACTCTGAAAACGAAACATTGATAAATTTTGAGCAAAAGGCTGCACACACGTAATTCAACATACTCTGATTGTCATTTAGAGTTACATTATAGGAGCATTCAACAACAAGTCAAAATGTGCTCGAGAAAGGCAGAAAACAACACTTTGATAGTTTGATATAACTTGAGAACGAATGCAAAAAACAGTCCACTCTAAGAACAGGCCGCTTGGACACTTTCAGAACAGCTCTGTTAATGACTGAAAACAGCTCTCGAAGAGATTGTCAAAAGAGACTCTGAAAACGAAACGTTGATCACTTTTGAGCAAAAGGCTGCACACACGCAATTCAAGTTGCTCTGATTGTCATTTAGAGTTACATTATAGGAGCATTCAACAACAAGTCAAAATGTGCTCGAGAAAGGCAGAAAACAACACTTTGATATAACTTGAGAACGAATGCAAAAAACAGTCCACTCTCAGAACAGGCTGCTTGGACACTTTCAGAACAGCTCTGTTAATGACTGAAATCAGCTCTTTAAGAGATTGTCAAAAGAGACTCTGAAAACGAAACATTGATAACTTTTGAGCAAAAGGCTGCACACACGTAATTGAACATACTCTGATTGTCATTTAGAGTTACATTATAGGAGCATTCAACAACAAGTCAAAATGTGCTCGAGAAAGGCAGAAAACAACACTTTGATAGTTTGATATAACTTGAGAACGAATGCAAAAAACAGTCCACTCTAAGAACAGGCCGCTTGGACACTTTCAGAACAGCTCTGTTAATGACTGAAAACAGCTCTCGAAGAGATTGTTAAAAGAGATTCCGAAAACGAAACGTTGATCACTTTTGAGCAAAAGGCTGCACACACGCAATTCAAGTTGCTCTGATTGTCATTTAGAGTTACATTATGAGCATTCAGCAACAAGTCAAAATGTGCTCCAGAAAAGCAGAAAACAACACTGATAGAACTTGAGAACGAATGCAAAAAACAGTCCACTCTCAGAACAGGCTGCTTGGACACTTTCAGAACAGCTCTGTTAATGACTGAAAACAGCTCTCGAAGAGATTGTCAAAAGAGACTCTGAAAACGAAACGTTGATCACTTTTGAGCAAAAGGCTGCACACACGCAATTCAAGTTGCTCTGATTGTCATTTAGAGTTACATTATAGGAGCATTCAGCAACAAGTCAAAATGTGCTCGAGAAAGGCAGAAAACAACACTTTGATATAACTTGAGAACGAATGCAAAAAACAGTCCACTCTCAGAACAGGCTGCTTGAACACAGAACAGCTCTGTTAATGACTGAAATCAGCTCTTTAAGAGATTGTCAAAAGAGACTCTGAAAACGAAACATTGATAACTTTTGAGCAAAAGGCTGCACACACGTAATTCAACATACTCTGATTGTCATTTAGAGTTACATTATAGGAGCATTCAACAACAAGTCAAAATGTGCTCCAGAAAGGCAGAAAACAACACTTTGATAGTTTGATATAACTTGAGAACGAATGCAAAAAACAGTCCACTCTAAGAACAGGCCGCTTGAACACTTTCAGAACAGCTCTGTTAATGACTGAAATCAGCTCTTTAAGAGATTGTCAAAAGAGACTCTGAAAACGAAACATTGATAAATTTTGAGCAAAAGGCTGCACACACGTAATTCAACATACTCTGATTGTCATTTAGAGTTACATTATAGGAGCATTCAACAACAAGTCAAAATGTGCTCGAGAAAGGCAGAAAACAACACTTTGATAGTTTGATATAACTTGAGAACGAATGCAAAAAACAGTCCACTCTAAGAACAGGCCGCTTGGACACTTTCAGAACAGCTCTGTTAATGACTGAAAACAGCTCTCGAAGAGATTGTCAAAAGAGACTCTGAAAACGAAACGTTGATCACTTTTGAGCAAAAGGCTGCACACACGCAATTCAAGTTGCTCTGATTGTCATTTAGAGTTACATTATAGGAGCATTCAACAACAAGTCAAAATGTGCTCGAGAAAGGCAGAAAACAACACTTTGATATAACTTGAGAACGAATGCAAAAAACAGTCCACTCTCAGAACAGGCTGCTTGGACACTTTCAGAACAGCTCTGTTAATGACTGAAATCAGCTCTTTAAGAGATTGTCAAAAGAGACTCTGAAAACGAAACATTGATAACTTTTGAGCAAAAGGCTGCACACACGTAATTGAACATACTCTGATTGTCATTTAGAGTTACATTATAGGAGCATTCAACAACAAGTCAAAATGTGCTCGAGAAAGGCAGAAAACAACACTTTGATAGTTTGATATAACTTGAGAACGAATGCAAAAAACAGTCCACTCTAAGAACAGGCCGCTTGGACACTTTCAGAACAGCTCTGTTAATGACTGAAAACAGCTCTCGAAGAGATTGTTAAAAGAGATTCCGAAAACGAAACGTTGATCACTTTTGAGCAAAAGGCTGCACACACGCAATTCAAGTTGCTCTGATTGTCATTTAGAGTTACATTATGAGCATTCAGCAACAAGTCAAAATGTGCTCCAGAAAAGCAGAAAACAACACTGATAGAACTTGAGAACGAATGCAAAAAACAGTCCACTCTCAGAACAGGCTGCTTGGACACTTTCAGAACAGCTCTGTTAATGACTGAAAACAGCTCTCGAAGAGATTGTCAAAAGAGACTCTGAAAACGAAACGTTGATCACTTTTGAGCAAAAGGCTGCACACACGCAATTCAAGTTGCTCTGATTGTCATTTAGAGTTACATTATAGGAGCATTCAGCAACAAGTCAAAATGTGCTCGAGAAAGGCAGAAAACAACACTTTGATATAACTTGAGAACGAATGCAAAAAACAGTCCACTCTCAGAACAGGCTGCTTGAACACAGAACAGCTCTGTTAATGACTGAAATCAGCTCTTTAAGAGATTGTCAAAAGAGACTCTGAAAACGAAACATTGATAACTTTTGAGCAAAAGGCTGCACACACGTAATTCAACATACTCTGATTGTCATTTAGAGTTACATTATAGGAGCATTCAACAACAAGTCAAAATGTGCTCCAGAAAGGCAGAAAACAACACTTTGATAGTTTGATATAACTTGAGAACGAATGCAAAAAACAGTCCACTCTAAGAACAGGCCGCTTGAACACTTTCAGAACAGCTCTGTTAATGACTGAAAACAGCTCTCGAAGAGATTGTAAAAAGAGACTCCGAAAACGAAACGTTGATCACTTTTGAGCAAAAGGCTGCACACACGCAAATCAAGTTGCTCTGATTGTCATTTAGAGTTACATTATAGGAGCATTCAGCAACAAGTCAAAATGTGCTCCAGAAAAGCAGAAAACAACACTGATAGAACTTGAGAACGAATGCAAAAAACAGTCCACTCTCAGAACAGGCCGCTTGGACACTTTCAGAACAGCTCTGTTAATGACTGAAAACAGCTCTTTAAGAGATTGTCAAAAGAGACTCTGAAAACGAAACATTGATAACTTTTGAGCAAAAGGCTGCACACACGTAATTCAACATACTCTGATTGTCATTTAGAGTTACATTATAGGAGCATTCAACAACAAGTCAAAATGTGCTCGAGAAAGGCAGAAAACAACACTTTGATAGTTTGATATAACTTGAGAACGAATGCAAAAAACAGTCCACTCTAAGAACAGGCCGCTTGGACACTTTCAGAACAGCTCTGTTAATGACTGAAAACAGCTCTCGAAGAGATTGTTAAAAGAGATTCCGAAAACGAAACGTTGATCACTTTTGAGCAAAAGGCTGCACACACGCAATTCAAGTTGCTCTGATTGTCATTTAGAGTTACATTATAGGAGCATTCAGCAACAAGTCAAAATGTGCTCCAGAAAAGCAGAAAACAACACTGATAGAACTTGAGAACGAATGCAAAAAACAGTCCACTCTCAGAACAGGCCGCTTGGACACTTTCAGAACAGCTCTGTTAATGACTGAAAACAGCTCTCGAAGAGATTGTCAAAAGAGACTCTGAAAACGAAACGTTGATCACTTTTGAGCAAAAGGCTGCACACACGCAATTCAAGTTGCTCTGATTGTCATTTAGAGTTACATTATAGGAGCATTCAACAACAAGTCAAAATGTGCTCGAGAAAGGCAGAAAACAACACTTTGATAGTTTGATATAACTTGAGAACGAATGCAAAAAACAGTCCACTCTAAGAACAGGCCGCTTGGACACTTTCAGAACAGCTCTGTTAATGACTGAAAACAGCTCTCGAAGAGATTGTTAAAAGAGATTCCGAAAACGAAACGTTGATCACTTTTGAGCAAAAGGCTGCACACACGCAATTCAAGTTGCTCTGATTGTCATTTAGAGTTACATTATAGGAGCATTCAGCAACAAGTCAAAATGTGCTCCAGAAAAGCAGAAAACAACACTGATAGAACTTGAGAACGAATGCAAAAAACAGTCCACTCTCAGAACAGGCCGCTTGGACACTTTCAGAACAGCTCTGTTAATGACTGAAAACAGCTCTCGAAGAGATTGTCAAAAGAGACTCTGAAAACGAAACGTTGATCGCTTTTGAGCAAAAGGCTGCACACACGCAATTCAAGTTGCTCTGATTGTCATTTAGAGTTACATTATAGGAGCATTCAGCAACAAGTCAAAATGTGCTCGAGAAAGGCAGAAAACAACACTTTGATATAACTTGAGAACGAATGCAAAAAACAGTCCACTCTCAGAACAGGCTGCTTGGACACTTTCAGAACAGCTCTGTTAATGACTGAAATCAGCTCTTTAAGAGATTGTCAAAAGAGACTCTGAAAACGAAACATTGATAAATTTTGAGCAAAAGGCTGCACACACGTAATTCAACATACTCTGATTGTCATTTAGAGTTACATTATAGGAGCATTCAACAACAAGTCAAAATGTGCTCGAGAAAGGCAGAAAACAACACTTTGATAGTTTGATATAACTTGAGAACGAATGCAAAAAACAGTCCACTCTAAGAACAGGCCGCTTGGACACTTTCAGAACAGCTCTGTTAATGACTGAAAACAGCTCTCGAAGAGATTGTCAAAAGAGACTCTGAAAACGAAACGTTGATCACTTTTGAGCAAAAGGCTGCACACACGCAATTCAAGTTGCTCTGATTGTCATTTAGAGTTACATTATAGGAGCATTCAACAACAAGTCAAAATGTGCTCGAGAAAGGCAGAAAACAACACTTTGATATAACTTGAGAACGAATGCAAAAAACAGTCCACTCTCAGAACAGGCTGCTTGGACACTTTCAGAACAGCTCTGTTAATGACTGAAATCAGCTCTTTAAGAGATTGTCAAAAGAGACTCTGAAAACGAAACATTGATAACTTTTGAGCAAAAGGCTGCACACACGTAATTGAACATACTCTGATTGTCATTTAGAGTTACATTATAGGAGCATTCAACAACAAGTCAAAATGTGCTCGAGAAAGGCAGAAAACAACACTTTGATAGTTTGATATAACTTGAGAACGAATGCAAAAAACAGTCCACTCTAAGAACAGGCCGCTTGGACACTTTCAGAACAGCTCTGTTAATGACTGAAAACAGCTCTCGAAGAGATTGTTAAAAGAGATTCCGAAAACGAAACGTTGATCACTTTTGAGCAAAAGGCTGCACACACGCAATTCAAGTTGCTCTGATTGTCATTTAGAGTTACATTATAGGAGCATTCAGCAACAAGTCAAAATGTGCTCCAGAAAAGCAGAAAACAACACTGATAGAACTTGAGAACGAATGCAAAAAACAGTCCACTCTCAGAACAGGCTGCTTGGACACTTTCAGAACAGCTCTGTTAATGACTGAAAACAGCTCTCGAAGAGATTGTCAAAAGAGACTCTGAAAACGAAACGTTGATCACTTTTGAGCAAAAGGCTGCACACACGCAATTCAAGTTGCTCTGATTGTCATTTAGAGTTACATTATAGGAGCATTCAGCAACAAGTCAAAATGTGCTCGAGAAAGGCAGAAAACAACACTTTGATATAACTTGAGAACGAATGCAAAAAACAGTCCACTCTCAGAACAGGCTGCTTGAACACAGAACAGCTCTGTTAATGACTGAAATCAGCTCTTTAAGAGATTGTCAAAAGAGACTCTGAAAACGAAACATTGATAACTTTTGAGCAAAAGGCTGCACACACGTAATTCAACATACTCTGATTGTCATTTAGAGTTACATTATAGGAGCATTCAACAACAAGTCAAAATGTGCTCCAGAAAGGCAGAAAACAACACTTTGATAGTTTGATATAACTTGAGAACGAATGCAAAAAACAGTCCACTCTAAGAACAGGCCGCTTGAACACTTTCAGAACAGCTCTGTTAATGACTGAAAACAGCTCTCGAAGAGATTGTAAAAAGAGACTCCGAAAACGAAACGTTGATCACTTTTGAGCAAAAGGCTGCACACACGCAAATCAAGTTGCTCTGATTGTCATTTAGAGTTACATTATAGGAGCATTCAGCAACAAGTCAAAATGTGCTCCAGAAAAGCAGAAAACAACACTGATAGAACTTGAGAACGAATGCAAAAAACAGTCCACTCTCAGAACAGGCCGCTTGGACACTTTCAGAACAGCTCTGTTAATGACTGAAAACAGCTCTTTAAGAGATTGTCAAAAGAGACTCTGAAAACGAAACATTGATAACTTTTGAGCAAAAGGCTGCACACACGTAATTCAACATACTCTGATTGTCATTTAGAGTTACATTATAGGAGCATTCAACAACAAGTCAAAATGTGCTCGAGAAAGGCAGAAAACAACACTTTGATAGTTTGATATAACTTGAGAACGAATGCAAAAAACAGTCCACTCTAAGAACAGGCCGCTTGGACACTTTCAGAACAGCTCTGTTAATGACTGAAAACAGCTCTCGAAGAGATTGTTAAAAGAGATTCCGAAAACGAAACGTTGATCACTTTTGAGCAAAAGGCTGCACACACGCAATTCAAGTTGCTCTGATTGTCATTTAGAGTTACATTATAGGAGCATTCAGCAACAAGTCAAAATGTGACTGCTCCTGGTGTTTCTGGACACCTCTCGGAAATGAGAAAGACGTCAAATTCGTCTTTATTTATTTTTTTTATTTTTTTTTAGATTTTCGTTTTTTTAGCTAACATTCAACTCGAAGATGTGAAGTACCCACTCGTTATTTTTCCGAACAGGTTTACGTTCATTAAATAAGTGTAATCTATAACACAATGACTTCGTTTCTTGTTGTTTGATGGGGATTCATTATCTTTGATGGGGATTTTCTGTGCTTAGTGATTTCCGGTGTAGCAACTTTCAAATACTCATGTCGTCTTCAATTTGTTTCCGATTTCAATGTATGATGCATCATTTGAAAGCTTACAATCTGTAGTTTAAGCACATGTAAAAAACAGAAACATGATTTCGCCTACAGGTAGCCCTTTTCATTGGGCTGTGTCACAAATGTGCTCCAGAAAAGCAGAAAACAACACTGATAGAACTTGAGAACGAATGCAAAAAACAGTCCACTCTCAGAACAGGCCGCTTGGACACTTTCAGAACAGCTCTGTTAATGACTGAAAACAGCTCTCGAAGAGATTGTCAAAAGAGACTCTGAAAACGAAACGTTGATCACTTTTGAGCAAAAGGCTGCACACACGCAATTCAAGTTGCTCTGATTGTCATTTAGAGTTACATTATAGGAGCATTCAACAACAAGTCAAAATGTGCTCGAGAAAGGCAGAAAACAACACTTTGATAGTTTGATATAACTTGAGAACGAATGCAAAAAACAGTCCACTCTAAGAACAGGCCGCTTGGACACTTTCAGAACAGCTCTGTTAATGACTGAAAACAGCTCTCGAAGAGATTGTTAAAAGAGATTCCGAAAACGAAACGTTGATCACTTTTGAGCAAAAGGCTGCACACACGCAATTCAAGTTGCTCTGATTGTCATTTAGAGTTACATTATAGGAGCATTCAGCAACAAGTCAAAATGTGCTCCAGAAAAGCAGAAAACAACACTGATAGAACTTGAGAACGAATGCAAAAAACAGTCCACTCTCAGAACAGGCCGCTTGGACACTTTCAGAACAGCTCTGTTAATGACTGAAAACAGCTCTCGAAGAGATTGTCAAAAGAGACTCTGAAAACGAAACGTTGATCGCTTTTGAGCAAAAGGCTGCACACACGCAATTCAAGTTGCTCTGATTGTCATTTAGAGTTACATTATAGGAGCATTCAGCAACAAGTCAAAATGTGCTCGAGAAAGGCAGAAAACAACACTTTGATATAACTTGAGAACGAATGCAAAAAACAGTCCACTCTCAGAACAGGCTGCTTGGACACTTTCAGAACAGCTCTGTTAATGACTGAAATCAGCTCTTTAAGAGATTGTCAAAAGAGACTCTGAAAACGAAACATTGATAAATTTTGAGCAAAAGGCTGCACACACGTAATTCAACATACTCTGATTGTCATTTAGAGTTACATTATAGGAGCATTCAACAACAAGTCAAAATGTGCTCGAGAAAGGCAGAAAACAACACTTTGATAGTTTGATATAACTTGAGAACGAATGCAAAAAACAGTCCACTCTAAGAACAGGCCGCTTGGACACTTTCAGAACAGCTCTGTTAATGACTGAAAACAGCTCTCGAAGAGATTGTCAAAAGAGACTCTGAAAACGAAACGTTGATCACTTTTGAGCAAAAGGCTGCACACACGCAATTCAAGTTGCTCTGATTGTCATTTAGAGTTACATTATAGGAGCATTCAACAACAAGTCAAAATGTGCTCGAGAAAGGCAGAAAACAACACTTTGATATAACTTGAGAACGAATGCAAAAAACAGTCCACTCTCAGAACAGGCTGCTTGGACACTTTCAGAACAGCTCTGTTAATGACTGAAATCAGCTCTTTAAGAGATTGTCAAAAGAGACTCTGAAAACGAAACATTGATAACTTTTGAGCAAAAGGCTGCACACACGTAATTGAACATACTCTGATTGTCATTTAGAGTTACATTATAGGAGCATTCAACAACAAGTCAAAATGTGCTCGAGAAAGGCAGAAAACAACACTTTGATAGTTTGATATAACTTGAGAACGAATGCAAAAAACAGTCCACTCTAAGAACAGGCCGCTTGGACACTTTCAGAACAGCTCTGTTAATGACTGAAAACAGCTCTCGAAGAGATTGTTAAAAGAGATTCCGAAAACGAAACGTTGATCACTTTTGAGCAAAAGGCTGCACACACGCAATTCAAGTTGCTCTGATTGTCATTTAGAGTTACATTATAGGAGCATTCAGCAACAAGTCAAAATGTGCTCGAGAAAGGCAGAAAACAACACTTTGATATAACTTGAGAACGAATGCAAAAAACAGTCCACTCTCAGAACAGGCTGCTTGAACACAGAACAGCTCTGTTAATGACTGAAATCAGCTCTTTAAGAGATTGTCAAAAGAGACTCTGAAAACGAAACATTGATAACTTTTGAGCAAAAGGCTGCACACACGTAATTCAACATACTCTGATTGTCATTTAGAGTTACATTATAGGAGCATTCAACAACAAGTCAAAATGTGCTCCAGAAAGGCAGAAAACAACACTTTGATAGTTTGATATAACTTGAGAACGAATGCAAAAAACAGTCCACTCTAAGAACAGGCCGCTTGAACACTTTCAGAACAGCTCTGTTAATGACTGAAAACAGCTCTCGAAGAGATTGTAAAAAGAGACTCCGAAAACGAAACGTTGATCACTTTTGAGCAAAAGGCTGCACACACGCAAATCAAGTTGCTCTGATTGTCATTTAGAGTTACATTATAGGAGCATTCAGCAACAAGTCAAAATGTGCTCCAGAAAAGCAGAAAACAACACTGATAGAACTTGAGAACGAATGCAAAAAACAGTCCACTCTCAGAACAGGCCGCTTGGACACTTTCAGAACAGCTCTGTTAATGACTGAAAACAGCTCTTTAAGAGATTGTCAAAAGAGACTCTGAAAACGAAACATTGATAACTTTTGAGCAAAAGGCTGCACACACGTAATTCAACATACTCTGATTGTCATTTAGAGTTACATTATAGGAGCATTCAACAACAAGTCAAAATGTGCTCGAGAAAGGCAGAAAACAACACTTTGATAGTTTGATATAACTTGAGAACGAATGCAAAAAACAGTCCACTCTAAGAACAGGCCGCTTGGACACTTTCAGAACAGCTCTGTTAATGACTGAAAACAGCTCTCGAAGAGATTGTTAAAAGAGATTCCGAAAACGAAACGTTGATCACTTTTGAGCAAAAGGCTGCACACACGCAATTCAAGTTGCTCTGATTGTCATTTAGAGTTACATTATAGGAGCATTCAGCAACAAGTCAAAATGTGACTGCTCCTGGTGTTTCTGGACACCTCTCGGAAATGAGAAAGACGTCAAATTCGTCTTTATTTATTTTTTTTATTTTTTTTTAGATTTTCGTTTTTTTAGCTAACATTCAACTCGAAGATGTGAAGTACCCACTCGTTATTTTTCCGAACAGGTTTACGTTCATTAAATAAGTGTAATCTATAACACAATGACTTCGTTTCTTGTTGTTTGATGGGGATTCATTATCTTTGATGGGGATTTTCTGTGCTTAGTGATTTCCGGTGTAGCAACTTTCAAATACTCATGTCGTCTTCAATTTGTTTCCGATTTCAATGTATGATGCATCATTTGAAAGCTTACAATCTGTAGTTTAAGCACATGTAAAAAACAGAAACATGATTTCGCCTACAGGTAGCCCTTTTCATTGGGCTGTGTCACAAATGTGCTCCAGAAAAGCAGAAAACAACACTGATAGAACTTGAGAACGAATGCAAAAAACAGTCCACTCTCAGAACAGGCCGCTTGGACACTTTCAGAACAGCTCTGTTAATGACTGAAAACAGCTCTCGAAGAGATTGTCAAAAGAGACTCTGAAAACGAAACGTTGATCACTTTTGAGCAAAAGGCTGCACACACGCAATTCAAGTTGCTCTGATTGTCATTTAGAGTTACATTATAGGAGCATTCAGCAACAAGTCAAAATGTGCTCGAGAAAGGCAGAAAACAACACTTTGATATAACTTGAGAACGAATGCAAAAAACAGTCCACTCTCAGAACAGGCTGCTTGGACACTTTCAGAACAGCTCTGTTAATGACTGAAATCAGCTCTTTAAGAGATTGTCAAAAGAGACTCTGAAAACGAAACATTGATAACTTTTGAGCAAAAGGCTGCACACACGTAATTCAACATACTCTGATTGTCATTTAGAGTTACATTATAGGAGCATTCAACAACAAGTCAAAATGTGCTCGAGAAAGGCAGAAAACAACACTTTGATAGTTTGATATAACTTGAGAACGAATGCAAAAAACAGTCCACTCTAAGAACAGGCCGCTTGGACACTTTCAGAACAGCTCTGTTAATGACTGAAAACAGCTCTCGAAGAGATTGTTAAAAGAGATTCCGAAAACGAAACGTTGATCACTTTTGAGCAAAAGGCTGCACACACTCAATTCAAGTTGCTCTGATTGTCATTTAGAGTTACATTATAGGAGCATTCAGCAACAAGTCAAAATGTGCTCCAGAAAAGCAGAAAACAACACTGATAGAACTTGAGAACGAATGCAAAAAACAGTCCACTCTCAGAACAGGCCGCTTGGACACTTTCAGAACAGCTCTGTTAATGACTGAAAACAGCTCTCGAAGAGATTGTCAAAAGAGACTCTGAAAACGAAACGTTGATCACTTTTGAGCAAAAGGCTGCACACACGCAATTCAAGTTGCTCTGATTGTCATTTAGAGTTACATTATAGGAGCATTCAACAACAAGTCAAAATGTGCTCGAGAAAGGCAGAAAACAACACTTTGATATAACTTGAGAACGAATGCAAAAAACAGTCCACTCTCAGAACAGGCTGCTTGAACACAGAACAGCTCTGTTAATGACTGAAATCAGCTCTTTAAGAGATTGTCAAAAGAGACTCTGAAAACGAAACATTGATAACTTTTGAGCAAAAGGCTGCACACACGTAATTCAACATACTCTGATTGTCATTTAGAGTTACATTATAGGAGCATTCAACAACAAGTCAAAATGTGCTCCAGAAAGGCAGAAAACAACACTTTGATAGTTTGATATAACTTGAGAACGAATGCAAAAAACAGTCCACTCTAAGAACAGGCCGCTTGAACACTTTCAGAACAGCTCTGTTAATGACTGAAAACAGCTCTCGAAGAGATTGTAAAAAGAGACTCCGAAAACGAAACGTTGATCACTTTTGAGCAAAAGGCTGCACACACGCAAATCAAGTTGCTCTGATTGTCATTTAGAGTTACATTATAGGAGCATTCAGCAACAAGTCAAAATGTGCTCCAGAAAAGCAGAAAACAACACTGATAGAACTTGAGAACGAATGCAAAAAACAGTCCACTCTCAGAACAGGCCGCTTGGACACTTTCAGAACAGCTCTGTTAATGACTGAAAACAGCTCTCGAAGAGATTGTCAAAAGAGACTCTGAAAACGAAACGTTGATCACTTTTGAGCAAAAGGCTGCACACACGCAATTCAAGTTGCTCTGATTGTCATTTAGAGTTACATTATAGGAGCATTCAGCAACAAGTCAAAATGTGCTCGAGAAAGGCAGAAAACAACACTTTGATATAACTTGAGAACGAATGCAAAAAACAGTCCACTCTCAGAACAGGCTGCTTGGACACTTTCAGAACAGCTCTGTTAATGACTGAAATCAGCTCTTTAAGAGATTGTCAAAAGAGACTCTGAAAACGAAACATTGATAACTTTTGAGCAAAAGGCTGCACACACGTAATTCAACATACTCTGATTGTCATTTAGAGTTACATTATAGGAGCATTCAACAACAAGTCAAAATGTGCTCGAGAAAGGCAGAAAACAACACTTTGATAGTTTGATATAACTTGAGAACGAATGCAAAAAACAGTCCACTCTAAGAACAGGCCGCTTGGACACTTTCAGAACAGCTCTGTTAATGACTGAAAACAGCTCTCGAAGAGATTGTTAAAAGAGATTCCGAAAACGAAACGTTGATCACTTTTGAGCAAAAGGCTGCACACACGCAATTCAAGTTGCTCTGATTGTCATTTAGAGTTACATTATAGGAGCATTCAGCAACAAGTCAAAATGTGCTCCAGAAAAGCAGAAAACAACACTGATAGAACTTGAGAACGAATGCAAAAAACAGTCCACTCTCAGAACAGGCCGCTTGGACACTTTCAGAACAGCTCTGTTAATGACTGAAAACAGCTCTCGAAGAGATTGTCAAAAGAGACTCTGAAAACGAAACGTTGATCACTTTTGAGCAAAAGGCTGCACACACGCAATTCAAGTTGCTCTGATTGTCATTTAGAGTTACATTATAGGAGCATTCAGCAACAAGTCAAAATGTGCTCGAGAAAGGCAGAAAACAACACTTTGATATAACTTGAGAACGAATGCAAAAAACAGTCCACTCTCAGAACAGGCTGCTTGGACACTTTCAGAACAGCTCTGTTAATGACTGAAATCAGCTCTTTAAGAGATTGTCAAAAGAGACTCTGAAAACGAAACATTGATAACTTTTGAGCAAAAGGCTGCACACACGTAATTCAACATACTCTGATTGTCATTTAGAGTTACATTATAGGAGCATTCAACAACAAGTCAAAATGTGCTCGAGAAAGGCAGAAAACAACACTTTGATAGTTTGATATAACTTGAGAACGAATGCAAAAAACAGTCCACTCTAAGAACAGGCCGCTTGGACACTTTCAGAACAGCTCTGTTAATGACTGAAAACAGCTCTCGAAGAGATTGTTAAAAGAGATTCCGAAAACGAAACGTTGATCACTTTTGAGCAAAAGGCTGCACACACGCAATTCAAGTTGCTCTGATTGTCATTTAGAGTTACATTATAGGAGCATTCAGCAACAAGTCAAAATGTGCTCCAGAAAAGCAGAAAACAACACTGATAGAACTTGAGAACGAATGCAAAAAACAGTCCACTCTCAGAACAGGCCGCTTGGACACTTTCAGAACAGCTCTGTTAATGACTGAAAACAGCTCTCGAAGAGATTGTCAAAAGAGACTCTGAAAACGAAACGTTGATCACTTTTGAGCAAAAGGCTGCACACACGCAATTCAAGTTGCTCTGATTGTCATTTAGAGTTACATTATAGGAGCATTCAACAACAAGTCAAAATGTGCTCGAGAAAGGCAGAAAACAACACTTTGATATAACTTGAGAACGAATGCAAAAAACAGTCCACTCTCAGAACAGGCTGCTTGAACACAGAACAGCTCTGTTAATGACTGAAATCAGCTCTTTAAGAGATTGTCAAAAGAGACTCTGAAAACGAAACATTGATAACTTTTGAGCAAAAGGCTGCACACACGTAATTCAACATACTCTGATTGTCATTTAGAGTTACATTATAGGAGCATTCAACAACAAGTCAAAATGTGCTCCAGAAAGGCAGAAAACAACACTTTGATAGTTTGATATAACTTGAGAACGAATGCAAAAAACAGTCCACTCTAAGAACAGGCCGCTTGAACACTTTCAGAACAGCTCTGTTAATGACTGAAAACAGCTCTCGAAGAGATTGTAAAAAGAGACTCCGAAAACGAAACGTTGATCACTTTTGAGCAAAAGGCTGCACACACGCAAATCAAGTTGCTCTGATTGTCATTTAGAGTTACATTATAGGAGCATTCAGCAACAAGTCAAAATGTGCTCCAGAAAAGCAGAAAACAACACTGATAGAACTTGAGAACGAATGCAAAAAACAGTCCACTCTCAGAACAGGCCGCTTGGACACTTTCAGAACAGCTCTGTTAATGACTGAAAACAGCTCTCGAAGAGATTGTCAAAAGAGACTCTGAAAACGAAACGTTGATCACTTTTGAGCAAAAGGCTGCACACACGCAATTCAAGTTGCTCTGATTGTCATTTAGAGTTACATTATAGGAGCATTCAGCAACAAGTCAAAATGTGCTCGAGAAAGGCAGAAAACAACACTTTGATATAACTTGAGAACGAATGCAAAAAACAGTCCACTCTCAGAACAGGCTGCTTGGACACTTTCAGAACAGCTCTGTTAATGACTGAAATCAGCTCTTTAAGAGATTGTCAAAAGAGACTCTGAAAACGAAACATTGATAACTTTTGAGCAAAAGGCTGCACACACGTAATTCAACATACTCTGATTGTCATTTAGAGTTACATTATAGGAGCATTCAACAACAAGTCAAAATGTGCTCGAGAAAGGCAGAAAACAACACTTTGATAGTTTGATATAACTTGAGAACGAATGCAAAAAACAGTCCACTCTAAGAACAGGCCGCTTGGACACTTTCAGAACAGCTCTGTTAATGACTGAAAACAGCTCTCGAAGAGATTGTTAAAAGAGATTCCGAAAACGAAACGTTGATCACTTTTGAGCAAAAGGCTGCACACACGCAATTCAAGTTGCTCTGATTGTCATTTAGAGTTACATTATAGGAGCATTCAGCAACAAGTCAAAATGTGCTCCAGAAAAGCAGAAAACAACACTGATAGAACTTGAGAACGAATGCAAAAAACAGTCCACTCTCAGAACAGGCCGCTTGGACACTTTCAGAACAGCTCTGTTAATGACTGAAAACAGCTCTCGAAGAGATTGTCAAAAGAGACTCTGAAAACGAAACGTTGATCACTTTTGAGCAAAAGGCTGCACACACGCAATTCAAGTTGCTCTGATTGTCATTTAGAGTTACATTATAGGAGCATTCAGCAACAAGTCAAAATGTGCTCGAGAAAGGCAGAAAACAACACTTTGATATAACTTGAGAACGAATGCAAAAAACAGTCCACTCTCAGAACAGGCCGCTTGGACACTTTCAGAACAGCTCTGTTAATGACTGAAAACAGCTCTCGAAGAGATTGTTAAAAGAGATTCCGAAAACGAAACGTTGATCACTTTTGAGCAAAAGGCTGCACACACGCAATTCAAGTTGCTCTGATTGTCATTTAGAGTTACATTATAGGAGCATTCAGCAACAAGTCAAAATGTGCTCCAGAAAAGCAGAAAACAACACTGATAGAACTTGAGAACGAATGCAAAAAACAGTCCACTCTCAGAACAGGCCGCTTGGACACTTTCAGAACAGCTCTGTTAATGACTGAAAACAGCTCTCGAAGAGATTGTCAAAAGAGACTCTGAAAACGAAACGTTGATCACTTTTGAGCAAAAGGCTGCACACACGCAATTCAAGTTGCTCTGATTGTCATTTAGAGTTACATTATAGGAGCATTCAGCAACAAGTCAAAATGTGCTCGAGAAAGGCAGAAAACAACACTTTGATATAACTTGAGAACGAATGCAAAAAACAGTCCACTCTCAGAACAGGCTGCTTGGACACTTTCAGAACAGCTCTGTTAATGACTGAAATCAGCTCTTTAAGAGATTGTCAAAAGAGACTCTGAAAACGAAACATTGATACATTTTGAGCAAAAGGCTGCACACACGTAATTCAACATACTCTGATTGTCATTTAGAGTTACATTATAGGATCATTCAACAACAAGTCAAAATGTGCTCGAGAAAGGCAGAAAACAACACTTTGATAGTTTGATATAACTTGAGAACGAATGCAAAAAACAGTCCACTCTAAGAACAGGCCGCTTGGACACTTTCAGAACAGCTCTGTTAATGACTGAAAACAGCTCTCGAAGAGATTGTTAAAAGAGATTCCGAAAACGAAACGTTGATCACTTTTGAGCAAAAGGCTGCACACACGCAATTCAAGTTGCTCTGATTGTCATTTAGAGTTACATTATAGGAGCATTCAGCAACAAGTCAAAATGTGCTCCAGAAAAGCAGAAACCAACACTGATAGAACTTGAGAACGAATGCAAAAAACAGTCCACTCTCAGAACAGGCCGCTTGGACACTTTCAGAACAGCTCTGTTAATGACTGAAAACAGCTCTCGAAGAGATTGTCAAAAGAGACTCTGAAAACGAAACGTTGATCACTTTTGAGCAAAAGGCTGCACACACGCAATTCAAGTTGCTCTGATTGTCATTTAGAGTTACATTATAGGAGCATTCAACAACAAGTCAAAATGTGCTCCAGAAAGGCAGAAAACAACACTTTGATAGTTTGATATAACTTGAGAACGAATGCAAAAAACAGTCCACTCTAAGAACAGGCCGCTTGGACACTTTCAGAACAGCTCTGTTAATGACTGAAAACAGCTCTCGAAGAGATTGTTAAAAGAGATTCCGAAAACGAAACGTTGATCACTTTTGAGCAAAAGGCTGCACACACGCAATTCAACGTGCTCTGATTGTCATTTAGAGTTACATTATAGGAGCATTCAGCAACAAGACAAAATGTGCTCCAGAAAAGCAGAAAACAACACTGATAGAACTTGAGAACGAATGCAAAAAATAGTCCACTCTCAGAACAGGCCGCTTGGACACTTTCAGAATAGCTCTGTTAATGACTGAAAACAGCTCTCGAAGAGATTGTCAAAAGAGACTCTGAAAACGAAACGTTGATCACTTTTGAGCAAAAGGCTGCACACACGCAATTCAAGTTGCTCTGATTGTCATTTAGAGTTACATTATAGGAGCATTCAACAACAAGTCAAAATGTGCTCGAGAAAGGCAGAAAACAACACTTTGATATAACTTGAGAACGAATGCAAAAAACAGTCCACTCTCAGAACAGGCTGCTTGAACACAGAACAGCTCTGTTAATGACTGAAATCAGCTCTTTAAGAGATTGTCAAAAGAGACTCTGAAAACGAAACATTGATCACTTTTGAGCAAAAGGCTGCACACACGTAATTCAACATACTCTGATTGTCATTTAGAGTTACATTATAGGAGCATTCAACAACAAGTCAAAATGTGCTCCAGAAAGGCAGAAAACAACACTTTGATAGTTTGATATAACTTGAGAACGAATGCAAAAAACAGTCCACTCTAAGAACAGGCCGCTTGAACACTTTCAGAACAGCTCTGTTAATGACTGAAAACAGCTCTCGAAGAGATTGTAAAAAGAGACTCCGAAAACGAAACGTTGATCACTTTTGAGCAAAAGGCTGCACACACGCAAATCAAGTTGCTCTGATTGTCATTTAGAGTTACATTATAGGAGCATTCAGCAACAAGTCAAAATGTGCTCCAGAAAAGCAGAAAACAACACTGATAGAACTTGAGAACGAATGCAAAAAACAGTCCACTCTCAGAACAGGCCGCTTGGACACTTTCAGAACAGCTCTGTTAATGACTGAAAACAGCTCTCGAAGAGATTGTCAAAAGAGACTCTGAAAACGAAACGTTGATCACTTTTGAGCAAAAGGCTGCACACACGCAATTCAAGTTGCTCTGATTGTCATTTAGAGTTACATTATAGGAGCATTCAGCAACAAGTCAAAATGTGCTCGAGAAAGGCAGAAAACAACACTTTGATATAACTTGAGAACGAATGCAAAAAACAGTCCACTCTCAGAACAGGCTGCTTGGACACTTTCAGAACAGCTCTGTTAATGACTGAAATCAGCTCTTTAAGAGATTGTCAAAAGAGACTCTGAAAACGAAACATTGATAACTTTTGAGCAAAAGGCTGCACACACGTAATTCAACATACTCTGATTGTCATTTAGAGTTACATTATAGGAGCATTCAACAACAAGTCAAAATGTGCTCGAGAAAGGCAGAAAACAACACTTTGATAGTTTGATATAACTTGAGAACGAATGCAAAAAACAGTCCACTCTAAGAACAGGCCGCTTGGACACTTTCAGAACAGCTCTGTTAATGACTGAAAACAGCTCTCGAAGAGATTGTTAAAAGAGATTCCGAAAACGAAACGTTGATCACTTTTGAGCAAAAGGCTGCACACACGCAATTCAAGTTGTTCTGATTGTCATTTAGAGTTACATTATAGGAGCATTCAGCAACAAGTCAAAATGTGCTCCAGAAAAGCAGAAAACAACACTGATAGAACTTGAGAACGAATGCAAAAAACAGTCCACTCTCAGAACAGGCCGCTTGGACACTTTCAGAACAGCTCTGTTAATGACTGAAAACAGCTCTCGAAGAGATTGTCAAAAGAGACTCTGAAAACGAAACGTTGATCACTTTTGAGCAAAAGGCTGCACACACGCAATTCAAGTTGCTCTGATTGTCATTTAGAGTTACATTATAGGAGCATTCAGCAACAAGTCAAAATGTGCTCGAGAAAGGCAGAAAACAACACTTTGATATAACTTGAGAACGAATGCAAAAAACAGTCCACTCTCAGAACAGGCTGCTTGGACACTTTCAGAACAGCTCTGTTAATGACTGAAATCAGCTCTTTAAGAGATTGTCAAAAGAGACTCTGAAAACGAAACATTGATAACTTTTGAGCAAAAGGCTGCACACACGTAATTCAACATACTCTGATTGTCATTTCGAGTTACATTATAGGAGCATTCAACAACAAGTCAAAATGTGCTCGAGAAAGGCAGAAAACAACACTTTGATAGTTTGATATAACTTGAGAACGAATGCAAAAAACAGTCCACTCTAAGAACAGGCCGCTTGGACACTTTCAGAACAGCTCTGTTAATGACTGAAAACAGCTCTCGAAGAGATTGTTAAAAGAGATTCCGAAAACGAAACGTTGATCACTTTTGAGCAAAAGGCTGCACACACGCAATTCAAGTTGCTCTGATTGTCATTTAGAGTTACATTATAGGAGCATTCAGCAACAAGTCAAAATGTGCTCCAGAAAAGCAGAAAACAACACTGATAGAACTTGAGAACGAATGCAAAAAACAGTCCACTCTCAGAACAGGCCGCTTGGACACTTTCAGAACAGCTCTGTTAATGACTGAAAACAGCTCTCGAAGAGATTGTCAAAAGAGACTCTGAAAACGAAACGTTGATCACTTTTGAGCAAAAGGCTGCACACACGCAATTCAAGTTGCTCTGATTGTCATTTAGAGTTACATTATAGGAGCATTCAACAACAAGTCAAAATGTGCTCGAGAAAGGCAGAAAACAACACTTTGATATAACTTGAGAACGAATGCAAAAAACAGTCCACTCTCAGAACAGGCTGCTTGAACACAGAACAGCTCTGTTAATGACTGAAATCAGCTCTTTAAGAGATTGTCAAAAGAGACTCTGAAAACGAAACATTGATAACTTTTGAGCAAAAGGCTGCACACACGTAATTCAACATACTCTGATTGTCATTTAGAGTTACATTATAGGAGCATTCAACAACAAGTCAAAATGTGCTCCAGAAAGGCAGAAAACAACACTTTGATAGTTTGATATAACTTGAGAACGAATGCAAAAAACAGTCCACTCTAAGAACAGGCCGCTTGAACACTTTCAGAACAGCTCTGTTAATGACTGAAAACAGCTCTCGAAGAGATTGTAAAAAGAGACTCCGAAAACGAAACGTTGATCACTTTTGAGCAAAAGGCTGCACACACGCAAATCAAGTTGCTCTGATTGTCATTTAGAGTTACATTATAGGAGCATTCAGCAACAAGTCAAAATGTGCTCCAGAAAAGCAGAAAACAACACTGATAGAACTTGAGAACGAATGCAAAAAACAGTCCACTCTCAGAACAGGCCGCTTGGACACTTTCAGAACAGCTCTGTTAATGACTGAAAACAGCTCTCGAAGAGATTGTCAAAAGAGACTCTGAAAACGAAACGTTGATCACTTTTGAGCAAAAGGCTGCACACACGCAATTCAAGTTGCTCTGATTGTTATTTAGAGTTACATTATAGGAGCATTCAGCAACAAGTCAAAATGTGCTCGAGAAAGGCAGAAAACAACACTTTGATATAACTTGAGAACGAATGCAAAAAACAGTCCACTCTCAGAACAGGCTGCTTGGACACTTTCAGAACAGCTCTGTTAATGACTGAAATCAGCTCTTTAAGAGATTGTCAAAAGAGACTCTGAAAACGAAACATTGATAACTTTTGAGCAAAAGGCTGCACACACGTAATTCAACATACTCTGATTGTCATTTCGAGTTACATTATAGGAGCATTCAACAACAAGTCAAAATGTGCTCGAGAAAGGCAGAAAACAACACTTTGATAGTTTGATATAACTTGAGAACGAATGCAAAAAACAGTCCACTCTAAGAACAGGCCGCTTGGACACTTTCAGAACAGCTCTGTTAATGACTGAAAACAGCTCTCGAAGAGATTGTTAAAAGAGATTCCGAAAACGAAACGTTGATCACTTTTGAGCAAAAGGCTGCACACACGCAATTCAAGTTGCTCTGATTGTCATTTAGAGTTACATTATAGGAGCATTCAGCAACAAGTCAAAATGTGCTCCAGAAAAGCAGAAAACAACACTGATAGAACTTGAGAACGAATGCAAAAAACAGTCCACTCTCAGAACAGGCCGCTTGGACACTTTCAGAACAGCTCTGTTAATGACTGAAAACAGCTCTCGAAGAGATTGTCAAAAGAGACTCTGAAAACGAAACGTTGATCACTTTTGAGCAAAAGGCTGCACACACGCAATTCAAGTTGCTCTGATTGTCATTTAGAGTTACATTATAGGAGCATTCAACAACAAGTCAAAATGTGCTCGAGAAAGGCAGAAAACAACACTTTGATATAACTTGAGAACGAATGCAAAAAACAGTCCACTCTCAGAACAGGCTGCTTGAACACAGAACAGCTCTGTTAATGACTGAAATCAGCTCTTTAAGAGATTGTCAAAAGAGACTCTGAAAACGAAACATTGATAACTTTTGAGCAAAAGGCTGCACACACGTAATTCAACATACTCTGATTGTCATTTAGAGTTACATTATAGGAGCATTCAACAACAAGTCAAAATGTGCTCCAGAAAGGCAGAAAACAACACTTTGATAGTTTGATATAACTTGAGAACGAATGCAAAAAACAGTCCACTCTAAGAACAGGCCGCTTGGACACTTTCAGAACAGCTCTGTTAATGACTGAAAACAGCTCTCGAAGAGATTGTTAAAAGAGATTCCGAAAACGAAACGTTGATCACTTTTGAGCAAAAGGCTGCACACACGCAATTCAAGTTGCTCTGATTGTCATTTAGAGTTACATTATAGGAGCATTCAGCAACAAGTCAAAATGTGCTCCAGAAAAGCAGAAAACAACACTGATAGAACTTGAGAACGAATGCAAAAAACAGTCCACTCTCAGAACAGGCCGCTTGGACACTTTCAGAACAGCTCTGTTAATGACTGAAAACAGCTCTCGAAGAGATTGTCAAAAGAGACTCTGAAAACGAAACGTTGATCACTTTTGAGCAAAAGGCTGCACACACGCAATTCAAGTTGCTCTGATTGTCATTTAGAGTTACATTATAGGAGCATTCAGCAACAAGTCAAAATGTGCTCGAGAAAGGCAGAAAACAACACTTTGATATAACTTGAGAACGAATGCAAAAAACAGTCCACTCTCAGAACAGGCTGCTTGGACACTTTCAGAACAGCTCTGTTAATGACTGAAATCAGCTCTTTAAGAGATTGTCAAAAGAGACTCTGAAAACGAAACATTGATAACTTTTGAGCAAAAGGCTGCACACACGTAATTCAACATACTCTGATTGTCATTTAGAGTTACATTATAGGAGCATTCAACAACAAGTCAAAATGTGCTCGAGAAAGGCAGAAAACAACACTTTGATAGTTTGATATAACTTGAGAACGAATGCAAAAAACAGTCCACTCTAAGAACAGGCCGCTTGGACACTTTCAGAACAGCTCTGTTAATGACTGAAAACAGCTCTCGAAGAGATTGTTAAAAGAGATTCCGAAAACGAAACGTTGATCACTTTTGAGCAAAAGGCTGCACACACGCAATTCAAGTTGCTCTGATTGTCATTTAGAGTTACATTATAGGAGCATTCAGCAACAAGTCAAAATGTGCTCCAGAAAAGCAGAAAACAACACTGATAGAACTTGAGAACGAATGCAAAAAACAGTCCACTCTCAGAACAGGCCGCTTGGACACTTTCAGAACAGCTCTGTTAATGACTGAAAACAGCTCTCGAAGAGATTGTCAAAAGAGACTCTGAAAACGAAACGTTGATCACTTTTGAGCAAAAGGCTGCACACACGCAATTCAAGTTGCTCTGATTGTCATTTAGAGTTACATTATAGGAGCATTCAGCAACAAGTCAAAATGTGCTCGAGAAAGGCAGAAAACAACACTTTGATATAACTTGAGAACGAATGCAAAAAACAGTCCACTCTCAGAACAGGCTGCTTGGACACTTTCAGAACAGCTCTGTTAATGACTGAAATCAGCTCTTTAAGAGATTGTCAAAAGAGACTCTGAAAACGAAACATTGATAAATTTTGAGCAAAAGGCTGCACACACGTAATTCAACATACTCTGATTGTCATTTAGAGTTACATTATAGGAGCATTCAACAACAAGTCAAAATGTGCTCGGGAAAGGCAGAAAACAACACTTTGATAGTTTGATATAACTTGAGAACGAATGCAAAAAACAGTCCACTCTAAGAACAGGCCGCTTGGACACTTTCAGAACAGCTCTGTTAATGACTGAAAACAGCTCTCGAAGAGATTGTTAAAAGAGATTCCGAAAACGAAACGTTGATCACTTTTGAGCAAAAGGCTGCACACACGCAATTCAAGTTGCTCTGATTGTCATTTAGAGTTACATTATAGGAGCATTCAGCAACAAGTCAAAATGTGCTCCAGAAAAGCAGAAACCAACACTGATAGAACTTGAGAACGAATGCAAAAAACAGTCCACTCTCAGAACAGGCCGCTTGGACACTTTCAGAACAGCTCTGTTAATGACTGAAAACAGCTCTCGAAGAGATTGTCAAAAGAGACTCTGAAAACGAAACGTTGATCACTTTTGAGCAAAAGGCTGCACACACGCAATTCAAGTTGCTCTGATTGTCATTTAGAGTTACATTATAGGAGCATTCAACAACAAGTCAAAATGTGCTCCAGAAAGGCAGAAAACAACACTTTGATAGTTTGATATAACTTGAGAACGAATGCAAAAAACAGTCCACTCTAAGAACAGGCCGCTTGGACACTTTCAGAACAGCTCTGTTAATGACTGAAAACAGCTCTCGAAGAGATTGTTAAAAGAGATTCCGAAAACGAAACGTTGATCACTTTTGAGCAAAAGGCTGCACACACGCAATTCAACGTGCTCTGATTGTCATTTAGAGTTACATTATAGGAGCATTCAGCAACAAGACAAAATGTGCTCCAGAAAAGCAGAAAACAACACTGATAGAACTTGAGAACGAATGCAAAAAATAGTCCACTTTCAGAACAGGCCGCTTGGACACTTTCAGAATAGCTCTGTTAATGACTGAAAACAGCTCTCGAAGAGATTGTCAAAAGAGACTCTGAAAACGAAACGTTGATCACTTTTGAGCAAAAGGCTGCACACACGCAATTCAAGTTGCTCTGATTGTCATTTAGAGTTACATTATAGGAGCATTCAACAACAAGTCAAAATGTGCTCGAGAAAGGCAGAAAACAACACTTTGATATAACTTGAGAACGAATGCAAAAAACAGTCCACTCTCAGAACAGGCTGCTTGGACACTTTCAGAACAGCTCTGTTAATGACTGAAATCAGCTCTTTAAGAGATTGTCAAAAGAGACTCTGAAAACGAAACATTGATAACTTTTGAGCAAAAGGCTGCACACACGTAATTGAACATACTCTGATTGTCATTTAGAGTTACATTATAGGAGCATTCAACAACAAGTCAAAATGTGCTCGAGAAAGGCAGAAAACAACACTTTGATAGTTTGATATAACTTGAGAACGAATGCAAAAAACAGTCCACTCTAAGAACAGGCCGCTTGGACACTTTCAGAACAGCTCTGTTAATGACTGAAAACAGCTCTCGAAGAGATTGTTAAAAGAGATTCCGAAAACGAAACGTTGATCACTTTTGAGCAAAAGGCTGCACACACGCAATTCAAGTTGCTCTGATTGTCATTTAGAGTTACATTATAGGAGCATTCAGCAACAAGTCAAAATGTGCTCCAGAAAAGCAGAAAACAACACTGATAGAACTTGAGAACGAATGCAAAAAACAGTCCACTCTCAGAACAGGCTGCTTGGACACTTTCAGAACAGCTCTGTTAATGACTGAAAACAGCTCTCGAAGAGATTGTCAAAAGAGACTCTGAAAACGAAACGTTGATCACTTTTGAGCAAAAGGCTGCACACACGCAATTCAAGTTGCTCTGATTGTCATTTAGAGTTACATTATAGGAGCATTCAGCAACAAGTCAAAATGTGCTCGAGAAAGGCAGAAAACAACACTTTGATATAACTTGAGAACGAATGCAAAAAACAGTCCACTCTCAGAACAGGCTGCTTGAACACAGAACAGCTCTGTTAATGACTGAAATCAGCTCTTTAAGAGATTGTCAAAAGAGACTCTGAAAACGAAACATTGATAACTTTTGAGCAAAAGGCTGCACACACGTAATTCAACATACTCTGATTGTCATTTAGAGTTACATTATAGGAGCATTCAACAACAAGTCAAAATGTGCTCCAGAAAGGCAGAAAACAACACTTTGATAGTTTGATATAACTTGAGAACGAATGCAAAAAACAGTCCACTCTAAGAACAAGCCGCTTGAACACTTTCAGAACAGCTCTGTTAATGACTGAAAACAGCTCTCGAAGAGATTGTAAAAAGAGACTCCGAAAACGAAACGTTGATCACTTTTGAGCAAAAGGCTGCACACACGCAAATCAAGTTGCTCTGATTGTCATTTAGAGTTACATTATAGGAGCATTCAGCAACAAGTCAAAATGTGCTCCAGAAAAGCAGAAAACAACACTGATAGAACTTGAGAACGAATGCAAAAAACAGTCCACTCTCAGAACAGGCCGCTTGGACACTTTCAGAACAGCTCTGTTAATGACTGAAAACAGCTCTCGAAGAGATTGTCAAAAGAGACTCTGAAAACGAAACGTTGATCACTTTTGAGCAAAAGGCTGCACACACGCAATTCAAGTTGCTCTGATTGTCATTTAGAGTTACATTATAGGAGCATTCAGCAACAAGTCAAAATGTGCTCGAGAAAGGCAGAAAACAACACTTTGATATAACTTGAGAACGAATGCAAAAAACAGTCCACTCTCAGAACAGGCTGCTTGGACACTTTCAGAACAGCTCTGTTAATGACTGAAATCTGCTCTTTAAGAGATTGTCAAAAGAGACTCTGAAAACGAAACATTGATAACTTTTGAGCAAAAGGCTGCACACACGTAATTCAACATACTCTGATTGTCATTTAGAGTTACATTATAGGAGCATTCAACAACAAGTCAAAATGTGCTCGAGAAAGGCAGAAAACAACACTTTGATAGTTTGATATAACTTGAGAACGAATGCAAAAAACAGTCCACTCTAAGAACAGGCCGCTTGGACACTTTCAGAACAGCTCTGTTAATGACTGAAAACAGCTCTCGAAGAGATTGTTAAAAGAGATTCCGAAAACGAAACGTTGATCACTTTTGAGCAAAAGGCTGCACACACGCAATTCAAGTTGCTCTGATTGTCATTTAGAGTTACATTATAGGAGCATTCAGCAACAAGTCAAAATGTGCTCCAGAAAAGCAGAAAACAACACTGATAGAACTTGAGAACGAATGCAAAAAACAGTCCACTCTCAGAACAGGCCGCTTGGACACTTTCAGAACAGCTCTGTTAATGACTGAAAACAGCTCTCGAAGAGATTGTCAAAAGAGACTCTGAAAACGAAACGTTGATCACTTTTGAGCAAAAGGCTGCACACACGCAATTCAAGTTGCTCTGATTGTCATTTAGAGTTACATTATAGGAGCATTCAACAACAAGTCAAAATGTGCTCGAGAAAGGCAGAAAACAACACTTTGATATAACTTGAGAACGAATGCAAAAAACAGTCCACTCTCAGAACAGGCTGCTTGAACACAGAACAGCTCTGTTAATGACTGAAATCAGCTCTTTAAGAGATTGTCAAAAGAGACTCTGAAAACGAAACATTGATAACTTTTGAGCAAAAGGCTGCACACACGTAATTCAACATACTCTGATTGTCATTTAGAGTTACATTATAGGAGCATTCAACAACAAGTCAAAATGTGCTCCAGAAAGGCAGAAAACAACACTTTGATAGTTTGATATAACTTGAGAACGAATGCAAAAAACAGTCCACTCTAAGAACAGGCCGCTTGAACACTTTCAGAACAGCTCTGTTAATGACTGAAAACAGCTCTCGAAGAGATTGTAAAAAGAGACTCCGAAAACGAAACGTTGATCACTTTTGAGCAAAAGGCTGCACACACGCAAATCAAGTTGCTCTGATTGTCATTTAGAGTTACATTATAGGAGCATTCAGCAACAAGTCAAAATGTGCTCCAGAAAAGCAGAAAACAACACTGATAGAACTTGAGAACGAATGCAAAAAACAGTCCACTCTCAGAACAGGCCGCTTGGACACTTTCAGAACAGCTCTGTTAATGACTGAAAACAGCTCTCGAAGAGATTGTCAAAAGAGACTCTGAAAACGAAACGTTGATCACTTTTGAGCAAAAGGCTGCACACACGCAATTCAAGTTGCTCTGATTGTCATTTAGAGTTACATTATAGGAGCATTCAGCAACAAGTCAAAATGTGCTCGAGAAAGGCAGAAAACAACACTTTGATATAACTTGAGAACGAATGCAAAAAACAGTCCACTCTCAGAACAGGCTGCTTGGACACTTTCAGAACAGCTCTGTTAATGACTGAAATCAGCTCTTTAAGAGATTGTCAAAAGAGACTCTGAAAACGAAACATTGATAACTTTTGAGCAAAAGGCTGCACACACGTAATTCAACATACTCTGATTGTCATTTAGAGTTACATTATAGGAGCATTCAACAACAAGTCAAAATGTGCTCGAGAAAGGCAGAAAACAACACTTTGATAGTTTGATATAACTTGAGAACGAATGCAAAAAACAGTCCACTCTAAGAACAGGCCACTTGGACACTTTCAGAACAGCTCTGTTAATGACTGAAAACAGCTCTCGAAGAGATTGTTAAAAGAGATTCCGAAAACGAAACGTTGATCACTTTTGAGCAAAAGGCTGCACACACGCAATTCAAGTTGCTCTGATTGTCATTTAGAGTTACATTATAGGAGCATTCAGCAACAAGTCAAAATGTGCTCCAGAAAAGCAGAAAACAACACTGATAGAACTTGAGAACGAATGCAAAAAACAGTCCACTCTCAAAACAGGCCGCTTGGACACTTTCAGAACAGCTCTGTTAATGACTGAAAACAGCTCTCGAAGAGATTGTCAAAAGAGACTCTGAAAACGAAACGTTGATCACTTTTGAGCAAAAGGCTGCACACACGCAATTCAAGTTGCTCTGATTGTCATTTAGAGTTACATTATAGGAGCATTCAGCAACAAGTCAAAATGTGCTCGAGAAAGGCAGAAAACAACACTTTGATATAACTTGAGAACGAATGCAAAAAACAGTCCACTCTCAGAACAGGCTGCTTGGACACTTTCAGAACAGCTCTGTTAATGACTGAAATCAGCTCTTTAAGAGATTGTCAAAAGAGACTCTGAAAACGAAACATTGATAACTTTTGAGCAAAAGGCTGCACACACGTAATTCAACATACTCTGATTGTCATTTAGAGTTACATTATAGGAGCATTCAACAACAAGTCAAAATGTGCTCGAGAAAGGCAGAAAACAACACTTTGATAGTTTGATATAACTTGAGAACGAATGCAAAAAACAGTCCACTCTAAGAACAGGCCGCTTGGACACTTTCAGAACAGCTCTGTTAATGACTGAAAACAGCTCTCGAAGAGATTGTTAAAAGAGATTCCGAAAACGAAACGTTGATCACTTTTGAGCAAAAGGCTGCACACACGCAATTCAAGTTGCTCTGATTGTCATTTAGAGTTACATTATAGGAGCATTCAGCAACAAGTCAAAATGTGCTCCAGAAAAGCAGAAAACAACACTGATAGAACTTGAGAACGAATGCAAAAAACAGTCCACTCTCAGAACAGGCCGCTTGGACACTTTCAGAACAGCTCTGTTAATGACTGAAAACAGCTCTCGAAGAGATTGTCAAAAGAGACTCTGAAAACGAAACGTTGATCACTTTTGAGCAAAAGGCTGCACACACGCAATTCAAGTTGCTCTGATTGTCATTTAGAGTTACATTATAGGAGCATTCAGCAACAAGTCAAAATGTGCTCGAGAAAGGCAGAAAACAACACTTTGATATAACTTGAGAACGAATGCAAAAAACAGTCCACTCTCAGAACAGGCTGCTTGGACACTTTCAGAACAGCTCTGTTAATGACTGAAATCAGCTCTTTAAGAGATTGTCAAAAGAGACTCTGAAAACGAAACATTGATAACTTTTGAGCAAAAGGCTGCACACACGTAATTCAACATACTCTGATTGTCATTTAGAGTTACATTATAGGAGCATTCAACAACAAGTCAAAATGTGCTCGAGAAAGGCAGAAAACAACACTTTGATAGTTTGATATAACTTGAGAACGAATGCAAAAAACAGTCCACTCTAAGAACAGGCCGCTTGGACACTTTCAGAACAGCTCTGTTAATGACTGAAAACAGCTCTCGAAGAGATTGTTAAAAGAGATTCCGAAAACGAAACGTTGATCACTTTTGAGCAAAAGGCTGCACACACGCAATTCAAGTTGCTCTGATTGTCATTTAGAGTTACATTATAGGAGCATTCAGCAACAAGTCAAAATGTGCTCCAGAAAAGCAGAAAACAACACTGATAGAACTTGAGAACGAATGCAAAAAACAGTCCACTCTCAGAACAGGCCGCTTGGACACTTTCAGAACAGCTCTGTTAATGACTGAAAACAGCTCTCGAAGAGATTGTCAAAAGAGACTCTGAAAACGAAACGTTGATCACTTTTGAGCAAAAGGCTGCACACACGCAATTCAAGTTGCTCTGATTGTCATTTAGAGTTACATTATAGGAGCATTCAACAAGTCAAAATGTGCTCGAGAAAGGCAGAAAACAACACTTTGATAGTTTGATATAACTTGAGAACGAATGCAAAAAACAGTCCACTCTAAGAACAGGCCGCTTGGACACTTTCAGAACAGCTCTGTTAATGACTGAAAACAGCTCTCGAAGAGATTGTTAAAAGAGATTCCGAAAACGAAACGTTGATCACTTTTGAGCAAAAGGCTGCACACACGCAATTCAAGTTGCTCTGATTGTCATTTAGAGTTACATTATAGGAGCATTCAGCAACAAGTCAAAATGTGCTCCAGAAAAGCAGAAAACAACACTGATAGAACTTGAGAACGAATGCAAAAAACAGTCCACTCTCAGAACAGGCCGCTTGGACACTTTCAGAACAGCTCTGTTAATGACTGAAAACAGCTCTCGAAGAGATTGTCAAAAGAGACTCTGAAAACGAAACGTTGATCGCTTTTGAGCAAAAGGCTGCACACACGCAATTCAAGTTGCTCTGATTGTCATTTAGAGTTACATTATAGGAGCATTCAGCAACAAGTCAAAATGTGCTCGAGAAAGGCAGAAAACAACACTTTGATATAACTTGAGAACGAATGCAAAAAACAGTCCACTCTCAGAACAGGCTGCTTGGACACTTTCAGAACAGCTCTGTTAATGACTGAAATCAGCTCTTTAAGAGATTGTCAAAAGAGACTCTGAAAACGAAACATTGATAAATTTTGAGCAAAAGGCTGCACACACGTAATTCAACATACTCTGATTGTCATTTAGAGTTACATTATAGGAGCATTCAACAACAAGTCAAAATGTGCTCGAGAAAGGCAGAAAACAACACTTTGATAGTTTGATATAACTTGAGAACGAATGCAAAAAACAGTCCACTCTAAGAACAGGCCGCTTGGACACTTTCAGAACAGCTCTGTTAATGACTGAAAACAGCTCTCGAAGAGATTGTTAAAAGAGATTCCGAAAACGAAACGTTGATCACTTTTGAGCAAAAGGCTGCACACACGCAATTCAAGTTGCTCTGATTGTCATTTAGAGTTACATTATAGGAGCATTCAGCAACAAGTCAAAATGTGCTCCAGAAAAGCAGAAACCAACACTGATAGAACTTGAGAACGAATGCAAAAAACAGTCCACTCTCAGAACAGGCCGCTTGGACACTTTCAGAACAGCTCTGTTAATGACTGAAAACAGCTCTCGAAGAGATTGTCAAAAGAGACTCTGAAAACGAAACGTTGATCACTTTTGAGCAAAAGGCTGCACACACGCAATTCAAGTTGCTCTGATTGTCATTTAGAGTTACATTATAGGAGCATTCAACAACAAGTCAAAATGTGCTCCAGAAAGGCAGAAAACAACACTTTGATAGTTTGATATAACTTGAGAACGAATGCAAAAAACAGTCCACTCTAAGAACAGGCCGCTTGGACACTTTCAGAACAGCTCTGTTAATGACTGAAAACAGCTCTCGAAGAGATTGTTAAAAGAGATTCCGAAAACGAAACGTTGATCACTTTTGAGCAAAAGGCTGCACACACGCAATTCAACGTGCTCTGATTGTCATTTAGAGTTACATTATAGGAGCATTCAGCAACAAGACAAAATGTGCTCCAGAAAAGCAGAAAACAACACTGATAGAACTTGAGAACGAATGCAAAAAATAGTCCACTTTCAGAACAGGCCGCTTGGACACTTTCAGAATAGCTCTGTTAATGACTGAAAACAGCTCTCGAAGAGATTGTCAAAAGAGACTCTGAAAACGAAACGTTGATCACTTTTGAGCAAAAGGCTGCACACACGCAATTCAAGTTGCTCTGATTGTCATTTAGAGTTACATTATAGGAGCATTCAGCAACAAGTCAAAATGTGCTCGAGAAAGGCAGAAAACAACACTTTGATATAACTTGAGAACGAATGCAAAAAACAGTCCACTCTCAGAACAGGCTGCTTGGACACTTTCAGAACAGCTCTGTTAATGACTGAAATCAGCTCTTTAAGAGATTGTCAAAAGAGACTCTGAAAACGAAACATTGATAACTTTTGAGCAAAAGGCTGCACACACGTAATTCAACATACTCTGATTGTCATTTAGAGTTACATTATAGGAGCATTCAACAACAAGTCAAAATGTGCTCGAGAAAGGCAGAAAACAACACTTTGATAGTTTGATATAACTTGAGAACGAATGCAAAAAACAGTCCACTCTAAGAACAGGCCGCTTGGACACTTTCAGAACAGCTCTGTTAATGACTGAAAACAGCTCTCGAAGAGATTGTTAAAAGAGATTCCGAAAACGAAACGTTGATCACTTTTGAGCAAAAGGCTGCACACACGCAATTCAAGTTGCTCTGATTGTCATTTAGAGTTACATTATAGGAGCATTCAGCAACAAGTCAAAATGTGCTCCAGAAAAGCAGAAAACAACACTGATAGAACTTGAGAACGAATGCAAAAAACAGTCCACTCTCAGAACAGGCCGCTTGGACACTTTCAGAACAGCTCTGTTAATGACTGAAAACAGCTCTCGAAGAGATTGTCAAAAGAGACTCTGAAAACGAAACGTTGATCACTTTTGAGCAAAAGGCTGCACACACGCAATTCAAGTTGCTCTGATTGTCATTTAGAGTTACATTATAGGAGCATTCAGCAACAAGTCAAAATGTGCTCGAGAAAGGCAGAAAACAACACTTTGATATAACTTGAGAACGAATGCAAAAAACAGTCCACTCTCAGAACAGGCTGCTTGGACACTTTCAGAACAGCTCTGTTAATGACTGAAATCAGCTCTTTAAGAGATTGTCAAAAGAGACTCTGAAAACGAAACATTGATAACTTTTGAGCAAAAGGCTGCACACACGTAATTCAACATACTCTGATTGTCATTTAGAGTTACATTATAGGAGCATTCAACAACAAGTCAAAATGTGCTCGAGAAAGGCAGAAAACAACACTTTGATAGTTTGATATAACTTGAGAACGAATGCAAAAAACAGTCCACTCTAAGAACAGGCCGCTTGGACACTTTCAGAACAGCTCTGTTAATGACTGAAAACAGCTCTCGAAGAGATTGTTAAAAGAGATTCCGAAAACGAAACGTTGATCACTTTTGAGCAAAAGGCTGCACACACGCAATTCAAGTTGCTCTGATTGTCATTTAGAGTTACATTATAGGAGCATTCAGCAACAAGTCAAAATGTGCTCCAGAAAAGCAGAAAACAACACTGATAGAACTTGAGAACGAATGCAAAAAACAGTCCACTCTCAGAACAGGCCGCTTGGACACTTTCAGAACAGCTCTGTTAATGACTGAAAACAGCTCTCGAAGAGATTGTCAAAAGAGACTCTGAAAACGAAACGTTGATCACTTTTGAGCAAAAGGCTGCACACACGCAATTCAAGTTGCTCTGATTGTCATTTAGAGTTACATTATAGGAGCATTCAACAACAAGTCAAAATGTGCTCGAGAAAGGCAGAAAACAACACTTTGATAGTTTGATATAACTTGAGAACGAATGCAAAAAACAGTCCACTCTAAGAACAGGCCGCTTGGACACTTTCAGAACAGCTCTGTTAATGACTGAAAACAGCTCTCGAAGAGATTGTTAAAAGAGATTCCGAAAACGAAACGTTGATCACTTTTGAGCAAAAGGCTGCACACACGCAATTCAAGTTGCTCTGATTGTCATTTAGAGTTACATTATAGGAGCATTCAGCAACAAGTCAAAATGTGCTCCAGAAAAGCAGAAAACAACACTGATAGAACTTGAGAACGAATGCAAAAAACAGTCCACTCTCAGAACAGGCCGCTTGGACACTTTCAGAACAGCTCTGTTAATGACTGAAAACAGCTCTCGAAGAGATTGTCAAAAGAGACTCTGAAAACGAAACGTTGATCGCTTTTGAGCAAAAGGCTGCACACACGCAATTCAAGTTGCTCTGATTGTCATTTAGAGTTACATTATAGGAGCATTCAGCAACAAGTCAAAATGTGCTCGAGAAAGGCAGAAAACAACACTTTGATATAACTTGAGAACGAATGCAAAAAACAGTCCACTCTCAGAACAGGCTGCTTGGACACTTTCAGAACAGCTCTGTTAATGACTGAAATCAGCTCTTTAAGAGATTGTCAAAAGAGACTCTGAAAACGAAACATTGATAAATTTTGAGCAAAAGGCTGCACACACGTAATTCAACATACTCTGATTGTCATTTAGAGTTACATTATAGGAGCATTCAACAACAAGTCAAAATGTGCTCGAGAAAGGCAGAAAACAACACTTTGATAGTTTGATATAACTTGAGAACGAATGCAAAAAACAGTCCACTCTAAGAACAGGCCGCTTGGACACTTTCAGAACAGCTCTGTTAATGACTGAAAACAGCTCTCGAAGAGATTGTTAAAAGAGATTCCGAAAACGAAACGTTGATCACTTTTGAGCAAAAGGCTGCACACACGCAATTCAAGTTGCTCTGATTGTCATTTAGAGTTACATTATAGGAGCATTCAGCAACAAGTCAAAATGTGCTCCAGAAAAGCAGAAACCAACACTGATAGAACTTGAGAACGAATGCAAAAAACAGTCCACTCTCAGAACAGGCCGCTTGGACACTTTCAGAACAGCTCTGTTAATGACTGAAAACAGCTCTCGAAGAGATTGTCAAAAGAGACTCTGAAAACGAAACGTTGATCACTTTTGAGCAAAAGGCTGCACACACGCAATTCAAGTTGCTCTGATTGTCATTTAGAGTTACATTATAGGAGCATTCAACAACAAGTCAAAATGTGCTCGAGAAAGGCAGAAAACAACACTTTGATATAACTTGAGAACGAATGCAAAAAACAGTCCACTCTCAGAACAGGCTGCTTGGACACTTTCAGAACAGCTCTGTTAATGACTGAAATCAGCTCTTTAAGAGATTGTCAAAAGAGACTCTGAAAACGAAACATTGATAACTTTTGAGCAAAAGGCTGCACACACGTAATTGAACATACTCTGATTGTCATTTAGAGTTACATTATAGGAGCATTTAACAACAAGTCAAAATGTGCTCGAGAAAGGCAGAAAACAACACTTTGATAGTTTGATATAACTTGAGAACGAATGCAAAAAACAGTCCACTCTAAGAACAGGCCGCTTGGACACTTTCAGAACAGCTCTGTTAATGACTGAAAACAGCTCTCGAAGAGATTGTTAAAAGAGATTCCGAAAACGAAACGTTGATCACTTTTGAGCAAAAGGCTGCACACACGCAATTCAAGTTGCTCTGATTGTCATTTAGAGTTACATTATGAGCATTCAGCAACAAGTCAAAATGTGCTCCAGAAAAGCAGAAAACAACACTGATAGAACTTGAGAACGAATGCAAAAAACAGTCCACTCTCAGAACAGGCTGCTTGGACACTTTCAGAACAGCTTTGTTAATGACTGAAAACAGCTCTCGAAGAGATTGTCAAAAGAGACTCTGAAAACGAAACGTTGATCACTTTTGAGCAAAAGGCTGCACACACGCAATTCAAGTTGCTCTGATTGTCATTTAGAGTTACATTATAGGAGCATTCAGCAACAAGTCAAAATGTGCTCGAGAAAGGCAGAAAACAACACTTTGATATAACTTGAGAACGAATGCAAAAAACAGTCCACTCTCAGAACAGGCTGCTTGAACACAGAACAGCTCTGTTAATGACTGAAATCAGCTCTTTAAGAGATTGTCAAAAGAGACTCTGAAAACGAAACATTGATAACTTTTGAGCAAAAGGCTGCACACACGTAATTCAACATACTCTGATTGTCATTTAGAGTTACATTATAGGAGCATTCAACAACAAGTCAAAATGTGCTCCAGAAAGGCAGAAAACAACACTTTGATAGTTTGATATAACTTGAGAACGAATGCAAAAAACAGTCCACTCTAAGAACAGGCCGCTTGAACACTTTCAGAACAGCTCTGTTAATGACTGAAAACAGCTCTCGAAGAGATTGTAAAAAGAGACTCCGAAAACGAAACGTTGATCACTTTTGAGCAAAAGGCTGCACACACGCAAATCAAGTTGCTCTGATTGTCATTTAGAGTTACATTATAGGAGCATTCAGCAACAAGTCAAAATGTGCTCCAGAAAAGCAGAAAACAACACTGATAGAACTTGAGAACGAATGCAAAAAACAGTCCACTCTCAGAACAGGCCGCTTGGACACTTTCAGAACAGCTCTGTTAATGACTGAAAACAGCTCTCGAAGAGATTGTCAAAAGAGACTCTGAAAACGAAACGTTGATCACTTTTGAGCAAAAGGCTGCACACACGCAATTCAAGTTGCTCTGATTGTTATTTAGAGTTACATTATAGGAGCATTCAGCAACAAGTCAAAATGTGCTCGAGAAAGGCAGAAAACAACACTTTGATATAACTTGAGAACGAATGCAAAAAACAGTCCACTCTCAGAACAGGCTGCTTGGACACTTTCAGAACAGCTCTGTTAATGACTGAAATCAGCTCTTTAAGAGATTGTCAAAAGAGACTCTGAAAACGAAACATTGATAACTTTTGAGCAAAAGGCTGCACACACGTAATTCAACATACTCTGATTGTCATTTCGAGTTACATTATAGGAGCATTCAACAACAAGTCAAAATGTGCTCGAGAAAGGCAGAAAACAACACTTTGATAGTTTGATATAACTTGAGAACGAATGCAAAAAACAGTCCACTCTAAGAACAGGCCGCTTGGACACTTTCAGAACAGCTCTGTTAATGACTGAAAACTGCTCTCGAAGAGATTGTTAAAAGAGATTCCGAAAACGAAACGTTGATCACTTTTGAGCAAAAGGCTGCACACACGCAATTCAAGTTGCTCTGATTGTCATTTAGAGTTACATTATAGGAGCATTCAGCAACAAGTCAAAATGTGCTCCAGAAAAGCAGAAAACAACACTGATAGAACTTGAGAACGAATGCAAAAAACAGTCCACTCTCAGAACAGGCCGCTTGGACACTTTCAGAACAGCTCTGTTAATGACTGAAAACAGCTCTCGAAGAGATTGTCAAAAGAGACTCTGAAAACGAAACGTTGATCACTTTTGAGCAAAAGGCTGCACACACGCAATTCAAGTTGCTCTGATTGTCATTTAGAGTTACATTATAGGAGCATTCAACAACAAGTCAAAATGTGCTCGAGAAAGGCAGAAAACAACACTTTGATATAACTTGAGAACGAATGCAAAAAACAGTCCACTCTCAGAACAGGCTGCTTGAACACAGAACAGCTCTGTTAATGACTGAAATCAGCTCTTTAAGAGATTGTCAAAAGAGACTCTGAAAACGAAACATTGATAACTTTTGAGCAAAAGGCTGCACACACGTAATTCAACATACTCTGATTGTCATTTAGAGTTACATTATAGGAGCATTCAACAACAAGTCAAAATGTGCTCCAGAAAGGCAGAAAACAACACTTTGATAGTTTGATATAACTTGAGAACGAATGCAAAAAACAGTCCACTCTAAGAACAGGCCGCTTGGACACTTTCAGAACAGCTCTGTTAATGACTGAAAACAGCTCTCGAAGAGATTGTTAAAAGAGATTCCGAAAACGAAACGTTGATCACTTTTGAGCAAAAGGCTGCACACACGCAATTCAAGTTGCTCTGATTGTCATTTAGAGTTACATTATAGGAGCATTCAGCAACAAGTCAAAATGTGCTCCAGAAAAGCAGAAAACAACACTGATAGAACTTGAGAACGAATGCAAAAAACAGTCCACTCTCAGAACAGGCCGCTTGGACACTTTCAGAACAGCTCTGTTAATGACTGAAAACAGCTCTCGAAGAGATTGTCAAAAGAGACTCTGAAAACGAAACGTTGATCACTTTTGAGCAAAAGGCTGCACACACGCAATTCAAGTTGCTCTGATTGTCATTTAGAGTTACATTATAGGAGCATTCAGCAACAAGTCAAAATGTGCTCGAGAAAGGCAGAAAACAACACTTTGATATAACTTGAGAACGAATGCAAAAAACAGTCCACTCTCAGAACAGGCTGCTTGGACACTTTCAGAACAGCTCTGTTAATGACTGAAATCAGCTCTTTAAGAGATTGTCAAAAGAGACTCTGAAAACGAAACATTGATAACTTTTGAGCAAAAGGCTGCACACACGTAATTCAACATACTCTGATTGTCATTTAGAGTTACATTATAGGAGCATTCAACAACAAGTCAAAATGTGCTCGAGAAAGGCAGAAAACAACACTTTGATAGTTTGATATAACTTGAGAACGAATGCAAAAAACAGTCCACTCTAAGAACAGGCCGCTTGGACACTTTCAGAACAGCTCTGTTAATGACTGAAAACAGCTCTCGAAGAGATTGTTAAAAGAGATTCCGAAAACGAAACGTTGATCACTTTTGAGCAAAAGGCTGCACACACGCAATTCAAGTTGCTCTGATTGTCATTTAGAGTTACATTATAGGAGCATTCAGCAACAAGTCAAAATGTGCTCCAGAAAAGCAGAAAACAACACTGATAGAACTTGAGAACGAATGCAAAAAACAGTCCACTCTCAGAACAGGCCGCTTGGACACTTTCAGAACAGCTCTGTTAATGACTGAAAACAGCTCTCGAAGAGATTGTCAAAAGAGACTCTGAAAACGAAACGTTGATCACTTTTGAGCAAAAGGCTGCACACACGCAATTCAAGTTGCTCTGATTGTCATTTAGAGTTACATTATAGGAGCATTCAGCAACAAGTCAAAATGTGCTCGAGAAAGGCAGAAAACAACACTTTGATATAACTTGAGAACGAATGCAAAAAACAGTCCACTCTCAGAACAGGCTGCTTGGACACTTTCAGAACAGCTCTGTTAATGACTGAAATCAGCTCTTTAAGAGATTGTCAAAAGAGACTCTGAAAACGAAACATTGATAAATTTTGAGCAAAAGGCTGCACACACGTAATTCAACATACTCTGATTGTCATTTAGAGTTACATTATAGGAGCATTCAACAACAAGTCAAAATGTGCTCGAGAAAGGCAGAAAACAACACTTTGATAGTTTGATATAACTTGAGAACGAATGCAAAAAACAGTCCACTCTAAGAACAGGCCGCTTGGACACTTTCAGAACAGCTCTGTTAATGACTGAAAACAGCTCTCGAAGAGATTGTTAAAAGAGATTCCGAAAACGAAACGTTGATCACTTTTGAGCAAAAGGCTGCACACACGCAATTCAAGTTGCTCTGATTGTCATTTAGAGTTACATTATAGGAGCATTCAGCAACAAGTCAAAATGTGCTCCAGAAAAGCAGAAACCAACACTGATAGAACTTGAGAACGAATGCAAAAAACAGTCCACTCTCAGAACAGGCCGCTTGGACACTTTCAGAACAGCTCTGTTAATGACTGAAAACAGCTCTCGAAGAGATTGTCAAAAGAGACTCTGAAAACGAAACGTTGATCACTTTTGAGCAAAAGGCTGCACACACGCAATTCAAGTTGCTCTGATTGTCATTTAGAGTTACATTATAGGAGCATTCAACAACAAGTCAAAATGTGCTCCAGAAAGGCAGAAAACAACACTTTGATAGTTTGATATAACTTGAGAACGAATGCAAAAAACAGTCCACTCTAAGAACAGGCCGCTTGGACACTTTCAGAACAGCTCTGTTAATGACTGAAAACAGCTCTCGAAGAGATTGTTAAAAGAGATTCCGAAAACGAAACGTTGATCACTTTTGAGCAAAAGGCTGCACACACGCAATTCAACGTGCTCTGATTGTCATTTAGAGTTACATTATAGGAGCATTCAGCAATGTCGTGTATTCTTATTGGTTATGAATCAAAGAACAGTTAGTTTAAGACAATTTAATCAGTTACAGGCAGATTCATACATTACATGCGTTCCCCATGGACCTCGGGTGGGAAGAGAGCGAGCTCTCTCCCTCTGTCCCCGTTTCCTTCCAGAGGGGAGGGGCCAGCGTGTGTGTGTGTCTTTGCCCAACCCCCAGGTCTCTGATAGCTGGTCCAGGGGCCATCTGTTAATGATCAGTGTGTGTGTGTGTGTGTGTGTGTGTGTTTAAAATATACTACATATTCATACATAGATCATACATACTACAGAAATATACGACAGCAACAAGACAAAATGTGCTCCAGAAAAGCAGAAAACAACACTGATAGAACTTGAGAACGAATGCAAAAAATAGTCCACTTTCAGAACAGGCCGCTTGGACACTTTCAGAATAGCTCTGTTAATGACTGAAAACAGCTCTCGAAGAGATTGTCAAAAGAGACTCTGAAAACGAAACGTTGATCACTTTTGAGCAAAAGGCTGCACACACGCAATTCAAGTTGCTCTGATTGTCATTTAGAGTTACATTATAGGAGCATTCAACAACAAGTCAAAATGTGCTCGAGAAAGGCAGAAAACAACACTTTGATATAACTTGAGAACGAATGCAAAAAACAGTCCACTCTCAGAACAGGCTGCTTGGACACTTTCAGAACAGCTCTGTTAATGACTGAAATCAGCTCTTTAAGAGATTGTCAAAAGAGACTCTGAAAACGAAACATTGATAACTTTTGAGCAAAAGGCTGCACACACGTAATTCAACATACTCTGATTGTCATTTAGAGTTACATTATAGGAGCATTCAACAACAAGTCAAAATGTGCTCGAGAAAGGCAGAAAACAACACTTTGATAGTTTGATATAACTTGAGAACGAATGCAAAAAACAGTCCACTCTAAGAACAGGCCGCTTGGACACTTTCAGAACAGCTCTGTTAATGACTGAAAACAGCTCTCGAAGAGATTGTTAAAAGAGATTCCGAAAACGAAACGTTGATCACTTTTGAGCAAAAGGCTGCACACACGCAATTCAAGTTGCTCTGATTGTCATTTAGAGTTACATTATAGGAGCATTCAGCAACAAGTCAAAATGTGCTCCAGAAAAGCAGAAAACAACACTGATAGAACTTGAGAACGAATGCAAAAAACAGTCCACTCTCAGAACAGGCCGCTTGGACACTTTCAGAACAGCTCTGTTAATGACTGAAAACAGCTCTCGAAGAGATTGTCAAAAGAGACTCTGAAAACGAAACGTTGATCACTTTTGAGCAAAAGGCTGCACACACGCAATTCAAGTTGCTCTGATTGTCATTTAGAGTTACATTATAGGAGCATTCAGCAACAAGTCAAAATGTGCTCGAGAAAGGCAGAAAACAACACTTTGATATAACTTGAGAACGAATGCAAAAAACAGTCCACTCTCAGAACAGGCTGCTTGGACACTTTCAGAACAGCTCTGTTAATGACTGAAATCAGCTCTTTAAGAGATTGTCAAAAGAGACTCTGAAAACGAAACATTGATAAATTTTGAGCAAAAGGCTGCACACACGTAATTCAACATACTCTGATTGTCATTTAGAGTTACATTATAGGAGCATTCAACAACAAGTCAAAATGTGCTCGAGAAAGGCAGAAAACAACACTTTGATAGTTTGATATAACTTGAGAACGAATGCAAAAAACAGTCCACTCTAAGAACAGGCCGCTTGGACACTTTCAGAACAGCTCTGTTAATGACTGAAAACAGCTCTCGAAGAGATTGTTAAAAGAGATTCCGAAAACGAAACGTTGATCACTTTTGAGCAAAAGGCTGCACACACGCAATTCAAGTTGCTCTGATTGTCATTTAGAGTTACATTATAGGAGCATTCAGCAACAAGTCAAAATGTGCTCCAGAAAAGCAGAAAACAACACTGATAGAACTTGAGAACGAATGCAAAAAACAGTCCACTCTCAGAACAGGCCGCTTGGACACTTTCAGAACAGCTCTGTTAATGACTGAAAACAGCTCTCGAAGAGATTGTCAAAAGAGACTCTGAAAACGAAACGTTGATCACTTTTGAGCAAAAGGCTGCACACACGCAATTCAAGTTGCTCTGATTGTCATTTAGAGTTACATTATAGGAGCATTCAACAACAAGTCAAAATGTGCTCGAGAAAGGCAGAAAACAACACTTTGATATAACTTGAGAACGAATGCAAAAAACAGTCCACTCTCAGAACAGGCTGCTTGAACACAGAACAGCTCTGTTAATGACTGAAATCAGCTCTTTAAGAGATTGTCAAAAGAGACTCTGAAAACGAAACATTGATAACTTTTGAGCAAAAGGCTGCACACACGTAATTCAACATACTCTGATTGTCATTTAGAGTTACATTATAGGAGCATTCAACAACAAGTCAAAATGTGCTCCAGAAAGGCAGAAAACAACACTTTGATAGTTTGATATAACTTGAGAACGAATGCAAAAAACAGTCCACTCTAAGAACAGGCCGCTTGGACACTTTCAGAACAGCTCTGTTAATGACTGAAAACAGCTCTCGAAGAGATTGTTAAAAGAGATTCCGAAAACGAAACGTTGATCACTTTTGAGCAAAAGGCTGCACACACGCAATTCAAGTTGCTCTGATTGTCATTTAGAGTTACATTATAGGAGCATTCAGCAACAAGTCAAAATGTGCTCCAGAAAAGCAGAAAACAACACTGATAGAACTTGAGAACGAATGCAAAAAACAGTCCACTCTCAGAACAGGCCGCTTGGACACTTTCAGAACAGCTCTGTTAATGACTGAAAACAGCTCTCGAAGAGATTGTCAAAAGAGACTCTGAAAACGAAACGTTGATCACTTTTGAGCAAAAGGCTGCACACACGCAATTCAAGTTGCTCTGATTGTCATTTAGAGTTACATTATAGGAGCATTCAGCAACAAGTCAAAATGTGCTCGAGAAAGGCAGAAAACAACACTTTGATATAACTTGAGAACGAATGCAAAAAACAGTCCACTCTCAGAACAGGCTGCTTGGACACTTTCAGAACAGCTCTGTTAATGACTGAAATCAGCTCTTTAAGAGATTGTCAAAAGAGACTCTGAAAACGAAACATTGATAACTTTTGAGCAAAAGGCTGCACACACGTAATTCAACATACTCTGATTGTCATTTAGAGTTACATTATAGGAGCATTCAACAACAAGTCAAAATGTGCTCGAGAAAGGCAGAAAACAACACTTTGATAGTTTGATATAACTTGAGAACGAATGCAAAAAACAGTCCACTCTAAGAACAGGCCGCTTGGACACTTTCAGAACAGCTCTGTTAATGACTGAAAACAGCTCTCGAAGAGATTGTTAAAAGAGATTCCGAAAACGAAACGTTGATCACTTTTGAGCAAAAGGCTGCACACACGCAATTCAAGTTGCTCTGATTGTCATTTAGAGTTACATTATAGGAGCATTCAGCAACAAGTCAAAATGTGCTCCAGAAAAGCAGAAAACAACACTGATAGAACTTGAGAACGAATGCAAAAAACAGTCCACTCTCAGAACAGGCCGCTTGGACACTTTCAGAACAGCTCTGTTAATGACTGAAAACAGCTCTCGAAGAGATTGTCAAAAGAGACTCTGAAAACGAAACGTTGATCACTTTTGAGCAAAAGGCTGCACACACGCAATTCAAGTTGCTCTGATTGTCATTTAGAGTTACATTATAGGAGCATTCAGCAACAAGTCAAAATGTGCTCGAGAAAGGCAGAAAACAACACTTTGATATAACTTGAGAACGAATGCAAAAAACAGTCCACTCTCAGAACAGGCTGCTTGGACACTTTCAGAACAGCTCTGTTAATGACTGAAATCAGCTCTTTAAGAGATTGTCAAAAGAGACTCTGAAAACGAAACATTGATAAATTTTGAGCAAAAGGCTGCACACACGTAATTCAACATACTCTGATTGTCATTTAGAGTTACATTATAGGAGCATTCAACAACAAGTCAAAATGTGCTCGAGAAAGGCAGAAAACAACACTTTGATAGTTTGATATAACTTGAGAACGAATGCAAAAAACAGTCCACTCTAAGAACAGGCCGCTTGGACACTTTCAGAACAGCTCTGTTAATGACTGAAAACAGCTCTCGAAGAGATTGTTAAAAGAGATTCCGAAAACGAAACGTTGATCACTTTTGAGCAAAAGGCTGCACACACGCAATTCAAGTTGCTCTGATTGTCATTTAGAGTTACATTATAGGAGCATTCAGCAACAAGTCAAAATGTGCTCCAGAAAAGCAGAAACCAACACTGATAGAACTTGAGAACGAATGCAAAAAACAGTCCACTCTCAGAACAGGCCGCTTGGACACTTTCAGAACAGCTCTGTTAATGACTGAAAACAGCTCTCGAAGAGATTGTCAAAAGAGACTCTGAAAACGAAACGTTGATCACTTTTGAGCAAAAGGCTGCACACACGCAATTCAAGTTGCTCTGATTGTCATTTAGAGTTACATTATAGGAGCATTCAACAACAAGTCAAAATGTGCTCCAGAAAGGCAGAAAACAACACTTTGATAGTTTGATATAACTTGAGAACGAATGCAAAAAACAGTCCACTCTAAGAACAGGCCGCTTGGACACTTTCAGAACAGCTCTGTTAATGACTGAAAACAGCTCTCGAAGAGATTGTTAAAAGAGATTCCGAAAACGAAACGTTGATCACTTTTGAGCAAAAGGCTGCACACACGCAATTCAACGTGCTCTGATTGTCATTTAGAGTTACATTATAGGAGCATTCAGCAATGTCGTGTATTCTTATTGGTTATGAATCAAAGAACAGTTAGTTTAAGACAATTTAATCAGTTACAGGCAGATTCATACATTACATGCGTTCCCCATGGACCTCGGGTGGGAAGAGAGCGAGCTCTCTCCCTCTGTCCCCGTTTCCTTCCAGAGGGGAGGGGCCAGCGTGTGTGTGTGTCTTTGCCCAACCCCCAGGTCTCTGATAGCTGGTCCAGGGGCCATCTGTTAATGATCAGTGTGTGTGTGTGTGTGTGTGTGTTTAAAATATACTACATATTCATACATAGATCATACATACTACAGAAATATACGACAGCAACAAGACAAAATGTGCTCCAGAAAAGCAGAAAACAACACTGATAGAACTTGAGAACGAATGCAAAAAATAGTCCACTTTCAGAACAGGCCGCTTGGACACTTTCAGAATAGCTCTGTTAATGACTGAAAACAGCTCTCGAAGAGATTGTCAAAAGAGACTCTGAAAACGAAACGTTGATCACTTTTGAGCAAAAGGCTGCACACACGCAATTCAAGTTGCTCTGATTGTCATTTAGAGTTACATTATAGGAGCATTCAACAACAAGTCAAAATGTGCTCGAGAAAGGCAGAAAACAACACTTTGATATAACTTGAGAACGAATGCAAAAAACAGTCCACTCTCAGAACAGGCTGCTTGGACACTTTCAGAACAGCTCTGTTAATGACTGAAATCAGCTCTTTAAGAGATTGTCAAAAGAGACTCTGAAAACGAAACATTGATAACTTTTGAGCAAAAGGCTGCACACACGTAATTCAACATACTCTGATTGTCATTTAGAGTTACATTATAGGAGCATTCAACAACAAGTCAAAATGTGCTCGAGAAAGGCAGAAAACAACACTTTGATAGTTTGATATAACTTGAGAACGAATGCAAAAAACAGTCCACTCTAAGAACAGGCCGCTTGGACACTTTCAGAACAGCTCTGTTAATGACTGAAAACAGCTCTCGAAGAGATTGTTAAAAGAGATTCCGAAAACGAAACGTTGATCACTTTTGAGCAAAAGGCTGCACACACGCAATTCAAGTTGCTCTGATTGTCATTTAGAGTTACATTATAGGAGCATTCAGCAACAAGTCAAAATGTGCTCCAGAAAAGCAGAAAACAACACTGATAGAACTTGAGAACGAATGCAAAAAACAGTCCACTCTCAGAACAGGCCGCTTGGACACTTTCAGAACAGCTCTGTTAATGACTGAAAACAGCTCTCGAAGAGATTGTCAAAAGAGACTCTGAAAACGAAACGTTGATCACTTTTGAGCAAAAGGCTGCACACACGCAATTCAAGTTGCTCTGATTGTCATTTAGAGTTACATTATAGGAGCATTCAGCAACAAGTCAAAATGTGCTCGAGAAAGGCAGAAAACAACACTTTGATATAACTTGAGAACGAATGCAAAAAACAGTCCACTCTCAGAACAGGCTGCTTGGACACTTTCAGAACAGCTCTGTTAATGACTGAAATCAGCTCTTTAAGAGATTGTCAAAAGAGACTCTGAAAACGAAACATTGATAAATTTTGAGCAAAAGGCTGCACACACGTAATTCAACATACTCTGATTGTCATTTAGAGTTACATTATAGGAGCATTCAACAACAAGTCAAAATGTGCTCGAGAAAGGCAGAAAACAACACTTTGATAGTTTGATATAACTTGAGAACGAATGCAAAAAACAGTCCACTCTAAGAACAGGCCGCTTGGACACTTTCAGAACAGCTCTGTTAATGACTGAAAACAGCTCTCGAAGAGATTGTTAAAAGAGATTCCGAAAACGAAACGTTGATCACTTTTGAGCAAAAGGCTGCACACACGCAATTCAAGTTGCTCTGATTGTCATTTAGAGTTACATTATAGGAGCATTCAGCAACAAGTCAAAATGTGCTCCAGAAAAGCAGAAACCAACACTGATAGAACTTGAGAACGAATGCAAAAAACAGTCCACTCTCAGAACAGGCCGCTTGGACACTTTCAGAACAGCTCTGTTAATGACTGAAAACAGCTCTCGAAGAGATTGTCAAAAGAGACTCTGAAAACGAAACGTTGATCACTTTTGAGCAAAAGGCTGCACACACGCAATTCAAGTTGCTCTGATTGTCATTTAGAGTTACATTATAGGAGCATTCAACAACAAGTCAAAATGTGCTCCAGAAAGGCAGAAAACAACACTTTGATAGTTTGATATAACTTGAGAACGAATGCAAAAAACAGTCCACTCTAAGAACAGGCCGCTTGGACACTTTCAGAACAGCTCTGTTAATGACTGAAAACAGCTCTCGAAGAGATTGTTAAAAGAGATTCCGAAAACGAAACGTTGATCACTTTTGAGCAAAAGGCTGCACACACGCAATTCAACGTGCTCTGATTGTCATTTAGAGTTACATTATAGGAGCATTCAGCAATGTCGTGTATTCTTATTGGTTATGAATCAAAGAACAGTTAGTTTAAGACAATTTAATCAGTTACAGGCAGATTCATACATTACATGCGTTCCCCATGGACCTCGGGTGGGAAGAGAGCGAGCTCTCTCCCTCTGTCCCCGTTTCCTTCCAGAGGGGAGGGGCCAGCGTGTGTGTGTGTCTTTGCCCAACCCCCAGGTCTCTGATAGCTGGTCCAGGGGCCATCTGTTAATGATCAGTGTGTGTGTGTGTGTGTGTGTGTGTGTGTGTGTTTAAAATATACTACATATTCATACATAGATCATACATACTACAGAAATATACGACAGCAACAAGACAAAATGTGCTCCAGAAAAGCAGAAAACAACACTGATAGAACTTGAGAACGAATGCAAAAAATAGTCCACTTTCAGAACAGGCCGCTTGGACACTTTCAGAATAGCTCTGTTAATGACTGAAAACAGCTCTCGAAGAGATTGTCAAAAGAGACTCTGAAAACGAAACGTTGATCACTTTTGAGCAAAAGGCTGCACACACGCAATTCAAGTTGCTCTGATTGTCATTTAGAGTTACATTATAGGAGCATTCAACAACAAGTCAAAATGTGCTCGAGAAAGGCAGAAAACAACACTTTGATATAACTTGAGAACGAATGCAAAAAACAGTCCACTCTCAGAACAGGCTGCTTGGACACTTTCAGAACAGCTCTGTTAATGACTGAAATCAGCTCTTTAAGAGATTGTCAAAAGAGACTCTGAAAACGAAACATTGATAACTTTTGAGCAAAAGGCTGCACACACGTAATTGAACATACTCTGATTGTCATTTAGAGTTACATTATAGGAGCATTCAACAACAAGTCAAAATGTGCTCGAGAAAGGCAGAAAACAACACTTTGATAGTTTGATATAACTTGAGAACGAATGCAAAAAACAGTCCACTCTAAGAACAGGCCGCTTGGACACTTTCAGAACAGCTCTGTTAATGACTGAAAACAGCTCTCGAAGAGATTGTTAAAAGAGATTCCGAAAACGAAACGTTGATCACTTTTGAGCAAAAGGCTGCACACACGCAATTCAAGTTGCTCTGATTGTCATTTAGAGTTACATTATAGGAGCATTCAGCAACAAGTCAAAATGTGCTCCAGAAAAGCAGAAAACAACACTGATAGAACTTGAGAACGAATGCAAAAAACAGTCCACTCTCAGAACAGGCTGCTTGGACACTTTCAGAACAGCTCTGTTAATGACTGAAAACAGCTCTCGAAGAGATTGTCAAAAGAGACTCTGAAAACGAAACGTTGATCACTTTTGAGCAAAAGGCTGCACACACGCAATTCAAGTTGCTCTGATTGTCATTTAGAGTTACATCATAGGAGCATTCAGCAACAAGTCAAAATGTGCTCGAGAAAGGCAGAAAACAACACTTTGATATAACTTGAGAACGAATGCAAAAAACAGTCCACTCTCAGAACAGGCTGCTTGAACACAGAACAGCTCTGTTAATGACTGAAATCAGCTCTTTAAGAGATTGTCAAAAGAGACTCTGAAAACGAAACATTGATAACTTTTGAGCAAAAGGCTGCACACACGTAATTCAACATACTCTGATTGTCATTTAGAGTTACATTATAGGAGCATTCAACAACAAGTCAAAATGTGCTCCAGAAAGGCAGAAAACAACACTTTGATAGTTTGATATAACTTGAGAACGAATGCAAAAAACAGTCCACTCTAAGAACAGGCCGCTTGAACACTTTCAGAACAGCTCTGTTAATGACTGAAAACAGCTCTCGAAGAGATTGTAAAAAGAGACTCCGAAAACGAAACGTTGATCACTTTTGAGCAAAAGGCTGCACACACGCAAATCAAGTTGCTCTGATTGTCATTTAGAGTTACATTATAGGAGCATTCAGCAACAAGTCAAAATGTGCTCCAGAAAAGCAGAAAACAACACTGATAGAACTTGAGAACGAATGCAAAAAACAGTCCACTCTCAGAACAGGCCGCTTGGACACTTTCAGAACAGCTCTGTTAATGACTGAAAACAGCTCTCGAAGAGATTGTCAAAAGAGACTCTGAAAACGAAACGTTGATCACTTTTGAGCAAAAGGCTGCACACACGCAATTCAAGTTGCTCTGATTGTCATTCAGAGTTACATTATAGGAGCATTCAGCAACAAGTCAAAATGTGCTCGAGAAAGGCAGAAAACAACACTTTGATATAACTTGAGAACGAATGCAAAAAACAGTCCACTCTCAGAACAGGCTGCTTGGACACTTTCAGAACAGCTCTGTTAATGACTGAAATCTGCTCTTTAAGAGATTGTCAAAAGAGACTCTGAAAACGAAACATTGATAACTTTTGAGCAAAAGGCTGCACACACGTAATTCAACATACTCTGATTGTCATTTAGAGTTACATTATAGGAGCATTCAACAACAAGTCAAAATGTGCTCGAGAAAGGCAGAAAACAACACTTTGATAGTTTGATATAACTTGAGAACGAATGCAAAAAACAGTCCACTCTAAGAACAGGCCGCTTGGACACTTTCAGAACAGCTCTGTTAATGACTGAAAACAGCTCTCGAAGAGATTGTTAAAAGAGATTCCGAAAACGAAACGTTGATCACTTTTGAGCAAAAGGCTGCACACACGCAATTCAAGTTGCTCTGATTGTCATTTAGAGTTACATTATAGGAGCATTCAGCAACAAGTCAAAATGTGCTCCAGAAAAGCAGAAAACAACACTGATAGAACTTGAGAACGAATGCAAAAAACAGTCCACTCTCAGAACAGGCCGCTTGGACACTTTCAGAACAGCTCTGTTAATGACTGAAAACAGCTCTCGAAGAGATTGTCAAAAGAGACTCTGAAAACGAAACGTTGATCACTTTTGAGCAAAAGGCTGCACACACGCAATTCAAGTTGCTCTGATTGTCATTTAGAGTTACATTATAGGAGCATTCAACAACAAGTCAAAATGTGCTCGAGAAAGGCAGAAAACAACACTTTGATGTAACTTGAGAACGAATGCAAAAAACAGTCCACTCTCAGAACAGGCTGCTTGAACACAGAACAGCTCTGTTAATGACTGAAATCAGCTCTTTAAGAGATTGTCAAAAGAGACTCTGAAAACGAAACATTGATAACTTTTGAGCAAAAGGCTGCACACACGTAATTCAACATACTCTGATTGTCATTTAGAGTTACATTATAGGAGCATTCAACAACAAGTCAAAATGTGCTCCAGAAAGGCAGGAAACAACACTTTGATAGTTTGATATAACTTGAGAACGAATGCAAAAAACAGTCCACTCTAAGAACAGGCCGCTTGAACACTTTCAGAACAGCTCTGTTAATGACTGAAAACAGCTCTCGAAGAGATTGTAAAAAGAGACTCCGAAAACGAAACGTTGATCACTTTTGAGCAAAAGGCTGCACACACGCAAATCAAGTTGCTCTGATTGTCATTTAGAGTTACATTATAGGAGCATTCAGCAACAAGTCAAAATGTGCTCCAGAAAAGCAGAAAACAACACTGATAGAACTTGAGAACGAATGCAAAAAACAGTCCACTCTCAGAACAGGCCGCTTGGACACTTTCAGAACAGCTCTGTTAATGACTGAAAACAGCTCTCGAAGAGATTGTCAAAAGAGACTCTGAAAACGAAACGTTGATCACTTTTGAGCAAAAGGCTGCACACACGCAATTCAAGTTGCTCTGATTGTCATTTAGAGTTACATTATAGGAGCATTCAGCAACAAGTCAAAATGTGCTCGAGAAAGGCAGAAAACAACACTTTGATATAACTTGAGAACGAATGCAAAAAACAGTCCACTCTCAGAACAGGCTGCTTGGACACTTTCAGAACAGCTCTGTTAATGACTGAAATCAGCTCTTTAAGAGATTGTCAAAAGAGACTCTGAAAACGAAACATTGATAACTTTTGAGCAAAAGGCTGCACACACGTAATTCAACATACTCTGATTGTCATTTAGAGTTACATTATAGGAGCATTCAACAACAAGTCAAAATGTGCTCGAGAAAGGCAGAAAACAACACTTTGATAGTTTGATATAACTTGAGAACGAATGCAAAAAACAGTCCACTCTAAGAACAGGCCGCTTGGACACTTTCAGAACAGCTCTGTTAATGACTGAAAACAGCTCTCGAAGAGATTGTTAAAAGAGATTCCGAAAACGAAACGTTGATCACTTTTGAGCAAAAGGCTGCACACACGCAATTCAAGTTGCTCTGATTGTCATTTAGAGTTACATTATAGGAGCATTCAGCAACAAGTCAAAATGTGCTCCAGAAAAGCAGAAAACAACACTGATAGAACTTGAGAACGAATGCAAAAAACAGTCCACTCTCAGAACAGGCCGCTTGGACACTTTCAGAACAGCTCTGTTAATGACTGAAAACAGCTCTCGAAGAGATTGTCAAAAGAGACTCTGAAAACGAAACGTTGATCACTTTTGAGCAAAAGGCTGCACACACGCAATTCAAGTTGCTCTGATTGTCATTTAGAGTTACATTATAGGAGCATTCAGCAACAAGTCAAAATGTGCTCGAGAAAGGCAGAAAACAACACTTTGATATAACTTGAGAACGAATGCAAAAAACAGTCCACTCTCAGAACAGGCTGCTTGGACACTTTCAGAACAGCTCTGTTAATGACTGAAATCAGCTCTTTAAGAGATTGTCAAAAGAGACTCTGAAAACGAAACATTGATAACTTTTGAGCAAAAGGCTGCACACACGTAATTCAACATACTCTGATTGTCATTTAGAGTTACATTATAGGAGCATTCAACAACAAGTCAAAATGTGCTCGAGAAAGGCAGAAAACAACACTTTGATAGTTTGATATAACTTGAGAACGAATGCAAAAAACAGTCCACTCTAAGAACAGGCCGCTTGGACACTTTCAGAACAGCTCTGTTAATGACTGAAAACAGCTCTCGAAGAGATTGTTAAAAGAGATTCCGAAAACGAAACGTTGATCACTTTTGAGCAAAAGGCTGCACACACGCAATTCAAGTTGCTCTGATTGTCATTTAGAGTTACATTATAGGAGCATTCAGCAACAAGTCAAAATGTGCTCCAGAAAAGCAGAAAACAACACTGATAGAACTTGAGAACGAATGCAAAAAACAGTCCACTCTCAGAACAGGCCGCTTGGACACTTTCAGAACAGCTCTGTTAATGACTGAAAACAGCTCTCGAAGAGATTGTCAAAAGAGACTCTGAAAACGAAACGTTGATCACTTTTGAGCAAAAGGCTGCACACACGCAATTCAAGTTGCTCTGATTGTCATTTAGAGTTACATTATAGGAGCATTCAGCAACAAGTCAAAATGTGCTCGAGAAAGGCAGAAAACAACACTTTGATATAACTTGAGAACGAATGCAAAAAACAGTCCACTCTCAGAACAGGCTGCTTGGACACTTTCAGAACAGCTCTGTTAATGACTGAAATCAGCTCTTTAAGAGATTGTCAAAAGAGACTCTGAAAACGAAACATTGATAACTTTTGAGCAAAAGGCTGCACACACGTAATTCAACATACTCTGATTGTCATTTAGAGTTACATTATAGGAGCATTCAACAACAAGTCAAAATGTGCTCGAGAAAGGCAGAAAACAACACTTTGATAGTTTGATATAACTTGAGAACGAATGCAAAAAACAGTCCACTCTAAGAACAGGCCGCTTGGACACTTTCAGAACAGCTCTGTTAATGACTGAAAACAGCTCTCGAAGAGATTGTTAAAAGAGATTCCGAAAACGAAACGTTGATCACTTTTGAGCAAAAGGCTGCACACACGCAATTCAAGTTGCTCTGATTGTCATTTAGAGTTACATTATAGGAGCATTCAGCAACAAGTCAAAATGTGCTCCAGAAAAGCAGAAAACAACACTGATAGAACTTGAGAACGAATGCAAAAAACAGTCCACTCTCAGAACAGGCCGCTTGGACACTTTCAGAACAGCTCTGTTAATGACTGAAAACAGCTCTCGAAGAGATTGTCAAAAGAGACTCTGAAAACGAAACGTTGATCACTTTTGAGCAAAAGGCTGCACACACGCAATTCAAGTTGCTCTGATTGTCATTTAGAGTTACATTATAGGAGCATTCAGCAACAAGTCAAAATGTGCTCGAGAAAGGCAGAAAACAACACTTTGATATAACTTGAGAACGAATGCAAAAAACAGTCCACTCTCAGAACAGGCTGCTTGGACACTTTCAGAACAGCTCTGTTAATGACTGAAATCAGCTCTTTAAGAGATTGTCAAAAGAGACTCTGAAAACGAAACATTGATAACTTTTGAGCAAAAGGCTGCACACACGTAATTCAACATACTCTGATTGTCATTTAGAGTTACATTATAGGAGCATTCAACAACAAGTCAAAATGTGCTCGAGAAAGGCAGAAAACAACACTTTGATAGTTTGATATAACTTGAGAACGAATGCAAAAAACAGTCCACTCTAAGAACAGGCCGCTTGGACACTTTCAGAACAGCTCTGTTAATGACTGAAAACAGCTCTCGAAGAGATTGTTAAAAGAGATTCCGAAAACGAAACGTTGATCACTTTTGAGCAAAAGGCTGCACACACGCAATTCAAGTTGCTCTGATTGTCATTTAGAGTTACATTATAGGAGCATTCAGCAACAAGTCAAAATGTGCTCCAGAAAAGCAGAAAACAACACTGATAGAACTTGAGAACGAATGCAAAAAACAGTCCACTCTCAGAACAGGCCGCTTGGACACTTTCAGAACAGCTCTGTTAATGACTGAAAACAGCTCTCGAAGAGATTGTCAAAAGAGACTCTGAAAACGAAACGTTGATCACTTTTGAGCAAAAGGCTGCACACACGCAATTCAAGTTGCTCTGATTGTCATTTAGAGTTACATTATAGGAGCATTCAGCAACAAGTCAAAATGTGCTCGAGAAAGGCAGAAAACAACACTTTGATATAACTTGAGAACGAATGCAAAAAACAGTCCACTCTCAGAACAGGCTGCTTGGACACTTTCAGAACAGCTCTGTTAATGACTGAAATCAGCTCTTTAAGAGATTGTCAAAAGAGACTCTGAAAACGAAACATTGATAACTTTTGAGCAAAAGGCTGCACACACGTAATTCAACATACTCTGATTGTCATTTAGAGTTACATTATAGGAGCATTCAACAACAAGTCAAAATGTGCTCGAGAAAGGCAGAAAACAACACTTTGATAGTTTGATATAACTTGAGAACGAATGCAAAAAACAGTCCACTCTAAGAACAGGCCGCTTGGACACTTTCAGAACAGCTCTGTTAATGACTGAAAACAGCTCTCGAAGAGATTGTTAAAAGAGATTCCGAAAACGAAACGTTGATCACTTTTGAGCAAAAGGCTGCACACACGCAATTCAAGTTGCTCTGATTGTCATTTAGAGTTACATTATAGGAGCATTCAGCAACAAGTCAAAATGTGCTCCAGAAAAGCAGAAAACAACACTGATAGAACTTGAGAACGAATGCAAAAAACAGTCCACTCTCAGAACAGGCCGCTTGGACACTTTCAGAACAGCTCTGTTAATGACTGAAAACAGCTCTCGAAGAGATTGTCAAAAGAGACTCTGAAAACGAAACGTTGATCACTTTTGAGCAAAAGGCTGCACACACGCAATTCAAGTTGCTCTGATTGTCATTTAGAGTTACATTATAGGAGCATTCAGCAACAAGTCAAAATGTGCTCGAGAAAGGCAGAAAACAACACTTTGATATAACTTGAGAACGAATGCAAAAAACAGTCCACTCTCAGAACAGGCTGCTTGGACACTTTCAGAACAGCTCTGTTAATGACTGAAATCAGCTCTTTAAGAGATTGTCAAAAGAGACTCTGAAAACGAAACATTGATAACTTTTGAGCAAAAGGCTGCACACACGTAATTCAACATACTCTGATTGTCATTTAGAGTTACATTATAGGAGCATTCAACAACAAGTCAAAATGTGCTCGAGAAAGGCAGAAAACAACACTTTGATAGTTTGATATAACTTGAGAACGAATGCAAAAAACAGTCCACTCTAAGAACAGGCCGCTTGGACACTTTCAGAACAGCTCTGTTAATGACTGAAAACAGCTCTCGAAGAGATTGTTAAAAGAGATTCCGCAAACGAAACGTTGATCACTTTTGAGCAAAAGGCTGCACACACGCAATTCAAGTTGCTCTGATTGTCATTTAGAGTTACATTATAGGAGCATTCAGCAACAAGTCAAAATGTGCTCCAGAAAAGCAGAAAACAACACTGATAGAACTTGAGAACGAATGCAAAAAACAGTCCACTCTCAGAACAGGCCGCTTGGACACTTTCAGAACAGCTCTGTTAATGACTGAAAACAGCTCTCGAAGAGATTGTCAAAAGAGACTCTGAAAACGAAACGTTGATCACTTTTGAGCAAAAGGCTGCACACACGCAATTCAAGTTGCTCTGATTGTCATTTAGAGTTACATTATAGGAGCATTCAACAACAAGTCAAAATGTGCTCGAGAAAGGCAGAAAACAACACTTTGATAGTTTGATATAACTTGAGAACGAATGAAAAAAACAGTCCACTCTAAGAACAGGCCGCTTGGACACTTTCAGAACAGCTCTGTTAATGACTGAAAACAGCTCTCGAAGAGATTGTTAAAAGAGATTCCGAAAACGAAACGTTGATCACTTTTGAGCAAAAGGCTGCACACACGCAATTCAAGTTGCTCTGATTGTCATTTAGAGTTACATTATAGGAGCATTCAGCAACAAGTCAAAATGTGCTCCAGAAAAGCAGAAAACAACACTGATAGAACTTGAGAACGAATGCAAAAAACAGTCCACTCTCAGAACAGGCCGCTTGGACACTTTCAGAACAGCTCTGTTAATGACTGAAAACAGCTCTCGAAGAGATTGTCAAAAGAGACTCTGAAAACGAAACGTTGATCGCTTTTGAGCAAAAGGCTGCACACACGCAATTCAAGTTGCTCTGATTGTCATTTAGAGTTACATTATAGGAGCATTCAGCAACAAGTCAAAATGTGCTCGAGAAAGGCAGAAAACAACACTTTGATATAACTTGAGAACGAATGCAAAAAACAGTCCACTCTCAGAACAGGCTGCTTGGACACTTTCAGAACAGCTCTGTTAATGACTGAAATCAGCTCTTTAAGAGATTGTCAAAAGAGACTCTGAAAACGAAACATTGATAAATTTTGAGCAAAAGGCTGCACACACGTAATTCAACATACTCTGATTGTCATTTAGAGTTACATTATAGGAGCATTCAACAACAAGTCAAAATGTGCTCGAGAAAGGCAGAAAACAACACTTTGATAGTTTGATATAACTTGAGAACGAATGCAAAAAACAGTCCACTCTAAGAACAGGCCGCTTGGACACTTTCAGAACAGCTCTGTTAATGACTGAAAACAGCTCTCGAAGAGATTGTTAAAAGAGATTCCGAAAACGAAACGTTGATCACTTTTGAGCAAAAGGCTGCACACACGCAATTCAAGTTGCTCTGATTGTCATTTAGAGTTACATTATAGGAGCATTCAGCAACAAGTCAAAATGTGCTCCAGAAAAGCAGAAACCAACACTGATAGAACTTGAGAACGAATGCAAAAAACAGTCCACTCTCAGAACAGGCCGCTTGGACACTTTCAGAACAGCTCTGTTAATGACTGAAAACAGCTCTCGAAGAGATTGTCAAAAGAGACTCTGAAAACGAAACGTTGATCACTTTTGAGCAAAAGGCTGCACACACGCAATTCAAGTTGCTCTGATTGTCATTTAGAGTTACATTATAGGAGCATTCAACAACAAGTCAAAATGTGCTCCAGAAAGGCAGAAAACAACACTTTGATAGTTTGATATAACTTGAGAACGAATGCAAAAAACAGTCCACTCTAAGAACAGGCCGCTTGGACACTTTCAGAACAGCTCTGTTAATGACTGAAAACAGCTCTCGAAGAGATTGTTAAAAGAGATTCCGAAAACGAAACGTTGATCACTTTTGAGCAAAAGGCTGCACACACGCAATTCAACGTGCTCTGATTGTCATTTAGAGTTACATTATAGGAGCATTCAGCAACAAGACAAAATGTGCTCCAGAAAAGCAGAAAACAACACTGATAGAACTTGAGAACGAATGCAAAAAATAGTCCACTTTCAGAACAGGCCGCTTGGACACTTTCAGAATAGCTCTGTTAATGACTGAAAACAGCTCTCGAAGAGATTGTCAAAAGAGACTCTGAAAACGAAACGTTGATCACTTTTGAGCAAAAGGCTGCACACACGCAATTCAAGTTGCTCTGATTGTCATTTAGAGTTACATTATAGGAGCATTCAACAACAAGTCAAAATGTGCTCGAGAAAGGCAGAAAACAACACTTTGATATAACTTGAGAACGAATGCAAAAAACAGTCCACTCTCAGAACAGGCTGCTTGGACACTTTCAGAACAGCTCTGTTAATGACTGAAATCAGCTCTTTAAGAGATTGTCAAAAGAGACTCTGAAAACGAAACATTGATAACTTTTGAGCAAAAGGCTGCACACACGTAATTGAACATACTCTGATTGTCATTTAGAGTTACATTATAGGAGCATTCAACAACAAGTCAAAATGTGCTCGAGAAAGGCAGAAAACAACACTTTGATAGTTTGATATAACTTGAGAACGAATGCAAAAAACAGTCCACTCTAAGAACAGGCCGCTTGGACACTTTCAGAACAGCTCTGTTAATGACTGAAAACAGCTCTCGAAGAGATTGTTAAAAGAGATTCCGAAAACGAAACGTTGATCACTTTTGAGCAAAAGGCTGCACACACGCAATTCAAGTTGCTCTGATTGTCATTTAGAGTTACATTATGAGCATTCAGCAACAAGTCAAAATGTGCTCCAGAAAAGCAGAAAACAACACTGATAGAACTTGAGAACGAATGCAAAAAACAGTCCACTCTCAGAACAGGCCGCTTGGACACTTTCAGAACAGCTCTGTTAATGACTGAAAACAGCTCTCGAAGAGATTGTCAAAAGAGACTCTGAAAACGAAACGTTGATCACTTTTGAGCAAAAGGCTGCACACACGCAATTCAAGTTGCTCTGATTGTCATTTAGAGTTACATTATAGGAGCATTCAGCAACAAGTCAAAATGTGCTCGAGAAAGGCAGAAAACAACACTTTGATATAACTTGAGAACGAATGCAAAAAACAGTCCACTCTCAGAACAGGCTGCTTGGACACTTTCAGAACAGCTCTGTTAATGACTGAAATCAGCTCTTTAAGAGATTGTCAAAAGAGACTCTGAAAACGAAACATTGATAACTTTTGAGCAAAAGGCTGCACACACGTAATTCAACATACTCTGATTGTCATTTAGAGTTACATTATAGGAGCATTCAACAACAAGTCAAAATGTGCTCGAGAAAGGCAGAAAACAACACTTTGATAGTTTGATATAACTTGAGAACGAATGCAAAAAACAGTCCACTCTAAGAACAGGCCGCTTGGACACTTTCAGAACAGCTCTGTTAATGACTGAAAACAGCTCTCGAAGAGATTGTTAAAAGAGATTCCGAAAACGAAACGTTGATCACTTTTGAGCAAAAGGCTGCACACACGCAATTCAAGTTGCTCTGATTGTCATTTAGAGTTACATTATAGGAGCATTCAGCAACAAGTCAAAATGTGCTCCAGAAAAGCAGAAAACAACACTGATAGAACTTGAGAACGAATGCAAAAAACAGTCCACTCTCAGAACAGGCCGCTTGGACACTTTCAGAACAGCTCTGTTAATGACTGAAAACAGCTCTCGAAGAGATTGTCAAAAGAGACTCTGAAAACGAAACGTTGATCACTTTTGAGCAAAAGGCTGCACACACGCAATTCAAGTTGCTCTGATTGTCATTTAGAGTTACATTATAGGAGCATTCAACAACAAGTCAAAATGTGCTCGAGAAAGGCAGAAAACAACACTTTGATATAACTTGAGAACGAATGCAAAAAACAGTCCACTCTCAGAACAGGCTGCTTGAACACAGAACAGCTCTGTTAATGACTGAAATCAGCTCTTTAAGAGATTGTCAAAAGAGACTCTGAAAACGAAACATTGATAACTTTTGAGCAAAAGGCTGCACACACGTAATTCAACATACTCTGATTGTCATTTAGAGTTACATTATAGGAGCATTCAACAACAAGTCAAAATGTGCTCCAAAAAGGCAGAAAACAACACTTTGATAGTTTGATATAACTTGAGAACGAATGCAAAAAACAGTCCACTCTAAGAACAGGCCGCTTGAACACTTTCAGAACAGCTCTGTTAATGACTGAAAACAGCTCTCGAAGAGATTGTAAAAAGAGACTCCGAAAACGAAACGTTGATCACTTTTGAGCAAAAGGCTGCACACACGCAAATCAAGTTGCTCTGATTGTCATTTAGAGTTACATTATAGGAGCATTCAGCAACAAGTCAAAATGTGCTCCAGAAAAGCAGAAAACAACACTGATAGAACTTGAGAACGAATGCAAAAAACAGTCCACTCTCAGAACAGGCCGCTTGGACACTTTCAGAACAGCTCTGTTAATGACTGAAAACAGCTCTCGAAGAGATTGTCAAAAGAGACTCTGAAAACGAAACGTTGATCACTTTTGAGCAAAAGGCTGCACACACGCAATTCAAGTTGCTCTGATTGTCATTTAGAGTTACATTATAGGAGCATTCAGCAACAAGTCAAAATGTGCTCGAGAAAGGCAGAAAACAACACTTTGATATAACTTGAGAACGAATGCAAAAAACAGTCCACTCTCAGAACAGGCTGCTTGAACACAGAACAGCTCTGTTAATGACTGAAATCAGCTCTTTAAGAGATTGTCAAAAGAGACTCTGAAAACGAAACATTGATAACTTTTGAGCAAAAGGCTGCACACACGTAATTCAACATACTCTGATTGTCATTTAGAGTTACATTATAGGAGCATTCAACAACAAGTCAAAATGTGCTCCAAAAAGGCAGAAAACAACACTTTGATAGTTTGATATAACTTGAGAACGAATGCAAAAAACAGTCCACTCTAAGAACAGGCCGCTTGAACACTTTCAGAACAGCTCTGTTAATGACTGAAAACAGCTCTCGAAGAGATTGTAAAAAGAGACTCCGAAAACGAAACGTTGATCACTTTTGAGCAAAAGGCTGCACACACGCAAATCAAGTTGCTCTGATTGTCATTTAGAGTTACATTATAGGAGCATTCAGCAACAAGTCAAAATGTGCTCCAGAAAAGCAGAAAACAACACTGATAGAACTTGAGAACGAATGCAAAAAACAGTCCACTCTCAGAACAGGCCGCTTGGACACTTTCAGAACAGCTCTGTTAATGACTGAAAACAGCTCTCGAAGAGATTGTCAAAAGAGACTCTGAAAACGAAACGTTGATCACTTTTGAGCAAAAGGCTGCACACACGCAATTCAAGTTGCTCTGATTGTCATTTAGAGTTACATTATAGGAGCATTCAGCAACAAGTCAAAATGTGCTCGAGAAAGGCAGAAAACAACACTTTGATATAACTTGAGAACGAATGCAAAAAACAGTCCACTCTCAGAACAGGCTGCTTGGACACTTTCAGAACAGCTCTGTTAATGACTGAAATCAGCTCTTTAAGAGATTGTCAAAAGAGACTCTGAAAACGAAACATTGATAACTTTTGAGCAAAAGGCTGCACACACGTAATTCAACATACTCTGATTGTCATTTAGAGTTACATTATAGGAGCATTCAACAACAAGTCAAAATGTGCTCGAGAAAGGCAGAAAACAACACTTTGATAGTTTGATATAACTTGAGAACGAATGCAAAAAACAGTCCACTCTAAGAACAGGCCGCTTGGACACTTTCAGAACAGCTCTGTTAATGACTGAAAACAGCTCTCGAAGAGATTGTTAAAAGAGATTCCGAAAACGAAACGTTGATCACTTTTGAGCAAAAGGCTGCACACACGCAATTCAAGTTGCTCTGATTGTCATTTAGAGTTACATTATAGGAGCATTCAGCAACAAGTCAAAATGTGCTCCAGAAAAGCAGAAAACAACACTGATAGAACTTGAGAACGAATGCAAAAAACAGTCCACTCTCAGAACAGGCCGCTTGGACACTTTCAGAACAGCTCTGTTAATGACTGAAAACAGCTCTCGAAGAGATTGTCAAAAGAGACTCTGAAAACGAAACGTTGATCACTTTTGAGCAAAAGGCTGCACACACGCAATTCAAGTTGCTCTGATTGTCATTTAGAGTTACATTATAGGAGCATTCAGCAACAAGTCAAAATGTGCTCGAGAAAGGCAGAAAACAACACTTTGATATAACTTGAGAACGAATGCAAAAAACAGTCCACTCTCAGAACAGGCTGCTTGGACACTTTCAGAACAGCTCTGTTAATGACTGAAATCAGCTCTTTAAGAGATTGTCAAAAGAGACTCTGAAAACGAAACATTGATAACTTTTGAGCAAAAGGCTGCACACACGTAATTCAACATACTCTGATTGTCATTTAGAGTTACATTATAGGAGCATTCAACAACAAGTCAAAATGTGCTCGAGAAAGGCAGAAAACAACACTTTGATAGTTTGATATAACTTGAGAACGAATGCAAAAAACAGTCCACTCTAAGAACAGGCCGCTTGGACACTTTCAGAACAGCTCTGTTAATGACTGAAAACAGCTCTCGAAGAGATTGTTAAAAGAGATTCCGAAAACGAAACGTTGATCACTTTTGAGCAAAAGGCTGCACACACGCAATTCAAGTTGCTCTGATTGTCATTTAGAGTTACATTATAGGAGCATTCAGCAACAAGTCAAAATGTGCTCCAGAAAAGCAGAAAACAACACTGATAGAACTTGAGAACGAATGCAAAAAACAGTCCACTCTCAGAACAGGCCGCTTGGACACTTTCAGAACAGCTCTGTTAATGACTGAAAACAGCTCTCGAAGAGATTGTCAAAAGAGACTCTGAAAACGAAACGTTGATCACTTTTGAGCAAAAGGCTGCACACACGCAATTCAAGTTGCTCTGATTGTCATTTAGAGTTACATTATAGGAGCATTCAACAACAAGTCAAAATGTGCTCGAGAAAGGCAGAAAACAACACTTTGATATAACTTGAGAACGAATGCAAAAAACAGTCCACTCTCAGAACAGGCTGCTTGAACACAGAACAGCTCTGTTAATGACTGAAATCAGCTCTTTAAGAGATTGTCAAAAGAGACTCTGAAAACGAAACATTGATAACTTTTGAGCAAAAGGCTGCACACACGTAATTCAACATACTCTGATTGTCATTTAGAGTTACATTATAGGAGCATTCAACAAGTCAAAATGTGCTCCAGAAAGGCAGAAAACAACACTTTGATAGTTTGATATAACTTGAGAACGAATGCAAAAAACAGTCCACTCTAAGAACAGGCCGCTTGAACACTTTCAGAACAGCTCTGTTAATGACTGAAAACAGCTCTCGAAGAGATTGTAAAAAGAGACTCCGAAAACGAAACGTTGATCACTTTTGAGCAAAAGGCTGCACACACGCAAATCAAGTTGCTCTGATTGTCATTTAGAGTTACATTATAGGAGCATTCAGCAACAAGTCAAAATGTGCTCCAGAAAAGCAGAAAACAACACTGATAGAACTTGAGAACGAATGCAAAAAACAGTCCACTCTCAGAACAGGCCGCTTGGACACTTTCAGAACAGCTCTGTTAATGACTGAAAACAGCTCTCGAAGAGATTGTCAAAAGAGACTCTGAAAACGAAACGTTGATCACTTTTGAGCAAAAGGCTGCACACACGCAATTCAAGTTGCTCTGATTGTCATTTAGAGTTACATTATAGGAGCATTCAGCAACAAGTCAAAATGTGCTCGAGAAAGGCAGAAAACAACACTTTGATATAACTTGAGAACGAATGCAAAAAACAGTCCACTCTCAGAACAGGCTGCTTGGACACTTTCAGAACAGCTCTGTTAATGACTGAAATCAGCTCTTTAAGAGATTGTCAAAAGAGACTCTGAAAACGAAACATTGATAACTTTTGAGCAAAAGGCTGCACACACGTAATTCAACATACTCTGATTGTCATTTAGAGTTACATTATAGGAGCATTCAACAACAAGTCAAAATGTGCTCGAGAAAGGCAGAAAACAACACATTGATAGTTTGATATAACTTGAGAACGAATGCAAAAAACAGTCCACTCTAAGAACAGGCCGCTTGGACACTTTCAGAACAGCTCTGTTAATGACTGAAAACAGCTCTCGAAGAGATTGTTAAAAGAGATTCCGAAAACGAAACGTTGATCACTTTTGAGCAAAAGCTGCACACACGCAATTCAAGTTGCTCTGATTGTCATTTAGAGTTACATTATAGGAGCATTCAGCAACAAGTCAAAATGTGCTCCAGAAAAGCAGAAAACAACACTGATAGAACTTGAGAACGAATGCAAAAAACAGTCCACTCTCAGAACAGGCCGCTTGGACACTTTCAGAACAGCTCTGTTAATGACTGAAAACAGCTCTCGAAGAGATTGTCAAAAGAGACTCTGAAAACGAAACGTTGATCACTTTTGAGCAAAAGGCTGCACACACGCAATTCAAGTTGCTCTGATTGTCATTTAGAGTTACATTATAGGAGCATTCAGCAACAAGTCAAAATGTGCTCGAGAAAGGCAGAAAACAACACTTTGATATAACTTGAGAACGAATGCAAAAAACAGTCCACTCTCAGAACAGGCCGCTTGGACACTTTCAGAACAGCTCTGTTAATGACTGAAAACAGCTCTCGAAGAGATTGTTAAAAGAGATTCCGAAAATGAAACGTTGATCACTTTTGAGCAAAAGGCTGCACACACGCAATTCAAGTTGCTCTGATTGTCATTTAGAGTTACATTATAGGAGCATTCAGCAACAAGTCAAAATGTGCTCCAGAAAAGCAGAAAACAACACTGATAGAACTTGAGAACGAATGCAAAAAACAGTCCACTCTCAGAACAGGCCGCTTGGACACTTTCAGAACAGCTCTGTTAATGACTGAAAACAGCTCTCGAAGAGATTGTCAAAAGAGACTCTGAAAACGAAACGTTGATCACTTTTGAGCAAAAGGCTGCACACACGCAATTCAAGTTGCTCTGATTGTCATTTAGAGTTACATTATAGGAGCATTCAGCAACAAGTCAAAATGTGCTCGAGAAAGGCAGAAAACAACACTTTGATATAACTTGAGAACGAATGCAAAAAACAGTCCACTCTCAGAACAGGCTGCTTGGACACTTTCAGAACAGCTCTGTTAATGACTGAAATCAGCTCTTTAAGAGATTGTCAAAAGAGACTCTGAAAACGAAACATTGATACATTTTGAGCAAAAGGCTGCACACACGTAATTCAACATACTCTGATTGTCATTTAGAGTTACATTATAGGATCATTCAACAACAAGTCAAAATGTGCTCGAGAAAGGCAGAAAACAACACTTTGATAGTTTGATATAACTTGAGAACGAATGCAAAAAACAGTCCACTCTAAGAACAGGCCGCTTGGACACTTTCAGAACAGCTCTGTTAATGACTGAAAACAGCTCTCGAAGAGATTGTTAAAAGAGATTCCGAAAACGAAACGTTGATCACTTTTGAGCAAAAGGCTGCACACACGCAATTCAAGTTGCTCTGATTGTCATTTAGAGTTACATTATAGGAGCATTCAGCAACAAGTCAAAATGTGCTCCAGAAAAGCAGAAACCAACACTGATAGAACTTGAGAACGAATGCAAAAAACAGTCCACTCTCAGAACAGGCCGCTTGGACACTTTCAGAACAGCTCTGTTAATGACTGAAAACAGCTCTCGAAGAGATTGTCAAAAGAGACTCTGAAAACGAAACGTTGATCACTTTTGAGCAAAAGGCTGCACACACGCAATTCAAGTTGCTCTGATTGTCATTTAGAGTTACATTATAGGAGCATTCAACAACAAGTCAAAATGTGCTCCAGAAAGGCAGAAAACAACACTTTGATAGTTTGATATAACTTGAGAACGAATGCAAAAAACAGTCCACTCTAAGAACAGGCCGCTTGGACACTTTCAGAACAGCTCTGTTAATGACTGAAAACAGCTCTCGAAGAGATTGTTAAAAGAGATTCCGAAAACGAAACGTTGATCACTTTTGAGCAAAAGGCTGCACACACGCAATTCAACGTGCTCTGATTGTCATTTAGAGTTACATTATAGGAGCATTCAGCAACAAGACAAAATGTGCTCCAGAAAAGCAGAAAACAACACTGATAGAACTTGAGAACGAATGCAAAAAATAGTCCACTCTCAGCAGGGGCGGATTAACGCATAGGCTTACTAGGCTGCAGCCTAGGGCCACCACCACTAGGGGGCCACCTAATATTGGATAAAAAAAATAAAAAAAATAAAATAAAATATAATAATAATAAAATAACATATTATTTTCTATCCTGAGGCGGCGAGGCCCCCCTATATTTTCTATCCTGAGGCCCCCCTATATTTTCTATCCGCTTGTTAAGTCTGAAGTTCAAAAGTGACGTTTAGCCATTTCCGTTTTGGAAACCAAACCAAACCAGAAATTCAAAAGTTGCAAAAATGAAGCGGACGCACATGAGTGGGGCCAAAAAACGAAAAGAACTAATGAAAAAAGAACTAAATATAGCAAAGTTGCCCAAGATTTCAACATTTTTTTCTAATAATGCTGCTGCGCCTGAAACGACCAATGTTGTCGAGAGTGAGAGCCACGAAACTGTTAGCTCTGGGTCGGGTGTCGCTAGCACAAGCAGCGCTGAGGCGAACATGGCCATGGGGGGAGAGATGCAGGCTGTCGAGGCTGAGCGCGGAGAAGAGGCACTAACTTTACCAGTACCACCACCAGCTGACAGTGACACTGATACCGAGCAGGACAATCAAGAAGAGGAGGCAACACGTGGACCACCAAGTCCAGACACAAATCCTACCACCACTTACAGCTCGGATCCTGGATTGTGGGATACAGTTGGTGAAGACATGAGAACATATTGGATTAAGATGGGGCCACAATGTTGTCAAAATGAAGATGCTAATGTCGCGGCTTCAGAAACACAGCACAAGCATCAGAAGAGGTATTTTTCAAAAACACTATTTAAAAGAAAAAAGTCAAATGGCGAAACCGTGCCTCGAGAATGGTTAATTTATTCACCTGCAAAAGGAAAAGTATTTTGTTTCGCATGTAAATTATTTGGTGACGGTGCTCATAAATTCAAAACAGGCTACAATGACTGGAAAAACGCAGCAGTGTGTCTGGCTGAGCATGAAGGTTCCGAAAGCCACAGGAAAGCTATGCTTTCCTATGTGATGCGCAGCGCTGCTGCTGGCTGTATTGACTCAGAACTGAAAAAGCAGTTTAACAACGAGTGTGCTTATTGGACAGATGTGTTAAAGCGAGTGGTTGTAGTGGTGAAGTTTCTTGCAGAGCGAGGATTACCATTGAGGGGACACTCTGAAACCTTTGGCCAGCCTGATAATGGGAATTTTATGGGTGTTTTGGAAGCGATCAGTGTGTTTGATCCATTCTTGAAAGCGCACATAGACAAATATGGAAATGCTGGCAAGGGAACCACATCTTACCTCTCATCAACAACATGCTTAGAATTTATTGAATTGATGGGAGAGCATGTCCTAGCTGAGATAATCAGTCAGGTAAAAATAGCAAAGTATTTTTCAATCAGCGTCGACTCTACACCAGATGTTGCACACACAGACCAGCTCACATTCATCATACGATATGTGTCACCAGATGGATGCGTGGAGGAGCGTTTTCTTAAGTTTTTGCCAATTCAGAGTCATTCAGGGGAGTCACTTTCTCAGTCTGTTCTTGGCGTTTTGGAAGAAATGGGCATTGACATCAATAACTGCCGAGGCCAATGTTATGACAATGCAGCCAACATGTCCGGCATTTACAGTGGTTTGCAAGCACGCATTAAGGAGATAAATAATTTGGCCGAGTGGGTACCCTGCGCAGCGCATACACTCAATTTAGTGGGAGTTGCCGGTGTAGATTGTTGCCCTGTGACAAGGGAATTTTTTAATTTTGTACAGACACTTTATAATTTTTGTTCCAAATCCACGGCGCGTTGGCAGATAATAACTGCGGGGCTAAATGTTATTGACAACAAGAGGCTGGAGACATTGAAAAGTTTGTCAGATACTAGATGGTCAGCACATGCGCAAGCAACAAAAGCACTACACCAGAACTATGCCAACATCCTAGAGTCACTGAAGAAGTTGAGCGATGACCCGATCCAAACTGGCGCTACTCGGGATGATGCCACGACACTTTACACAAAGATGGAAAAATTAGAGAACGCCTTTCTGTGTTCTATGTGGAACACCATACTGCAGCGCTTTCACAAAACTAGCGAAGCTCTACAGGCAGTAGAGCTGGATTTATGTAATGCTGTTGATTTAGTCTACTCATTGAGGGATTACGTGGCCAGTCTTCGGGACGATTTTGACAAGTTTGAGAGTGCTGCAAAAAACATGTCCCCGTTGTCCCAATACTACAAAGCAGACACACAGAGGCAGAGAAGACGAACAAAACAGGCAGATGAATCCACTGAACCTGACTGTGAGCGATCAGGCCGAGACAACTTTAAAGTAACGGTTTATATCACTGTCATAGATCGACTCGTCATGGAACTAGAGAGGAGGTATCACTCATACAAAGATATTCAGCAGACATTTGGTTTTTTGAACAATATTCCATCCATCTCCATGCTAGATCTTCGCACAAGAGCGGCTAATCTGCAGAAGAAATATGCAGGTGATCTGGAGGAAGATTTTTTGGAGGAAATCAGACAATTCAGGGAATTCATTAAAGAAAATGAGGACACCTCAGCGAGGTCACTGCTGAAACTTATAAGAGGAAGGAAAATACAGGCAGTGTTTCCCAATGTTGATGTTGCACTCCGACTGTTTATGACTCTGCCTGTAACGAATGCCAGCGGGGAGCGGTCTTTTTCTAAACTGGCACTTGTCAAAAACAAACTAAGATCCACAATGGGCCAAGAGAGGCTAAATCACCTGTGCCTGATGTCAATTGAGTCTGACATTCTGCGCACATTGGATTACACCAGCCTCATTAAGGACTTTGCTGCCAGAAAATCAAGGAAAAAGACCTTCTAAGGGTAGGACCATTTATGATTGTGTTGCCTTAATCTGGGCATCTATCTCTTATTTTGTGGATGTAATTTGGACTGTTGCTGTATTGATTTTGTGTGTGTGTCTCTCTCTCTCTCTCTCTCTCTCTCAGACAACAGGAGAGCAACAGAGAGACAGACAGCAGGAGAGGACAGCAACAGAGAGACAGACAACAGGACAGCAACAAAGAGACAGACAACAGGACAGCAACAAAGAGACAGACAACAGGACAGCAACAGAGAGACAGACAACAGGAGAAGAGAGCAAAAGAGAGACAGACAACAGGAGAGGAGAGCAACAGAGAGACAGACAACAGGACAGCAACAGAGAGACAGACAACAGGAGAAGAGAGTAACAGAGAGACAGACAACAGGACAGCAACAGAGAGACAGACAACAGGAGAGGAGAGCAATAGAGACAGAACTGAGGTGAGGTGAGCAACAGAGATAGTTCAGGATGATAACAACCTTTTCAGTGCATTTTTTATTGTTTGCATTATGTTATTAAAGCACAATGTGTTTTATGGTAAAGCATTATGAGTGGTCTGTGTGTGCAGGGTGCTCGTGAGTTGTGTATTTTGGGGAGGGGGAGGCTCGTGTATGAATGAATGAATGAATGAATGGACTTTATTGTCATTGCTACAGTACAGGTACCAAACAACGACATTTAGGAGGGGTGGCTCCCCTGGTGTTAGGAAAGGAAAAAAAAAAAAAAAAAAGGGGGGGGGGGGGGGGCCTCACACAAAGGAGTAGCCTAGGGCCACTGACCACCTTAATCCGCCACTGACTCTCAGAACAGGCCGCTTGGACACTTTCAGAATAGCTCTGTTAATGACTGAAAACAGCTCTCGAAGAGATTGTCAAAAGAGACTCTGAAAACGAAACGTTGATCACTTTTGAGCAAAAGGCTGCACACACGCAATTCAAGTTGCTCTGATTGTCATTTAGAGTTACATTATAGGAGCATTCAACAACAAGTCAAAATGTGCTCGAGAAAGGCAGAAAACAACACTTTGATATAACTTGAGAACGAATGCAAAAAACAGTCCACTCTCAGAACAGGCTGCTTGGACACTTTCAGAACAGCTCTGTTAATGACTGAAATCAGCTCTTTAAGAGATTGTCAAAAGAGACTCTGAAAACGAAACATTGATAACTTTTGAGCAAAAGGCTGCACACACGTAATTGAACATACTCTGATTGTCATTTAGAGTTACATTATAGGAGCATTCAACAACAAGTCAAAATGTGCTCGAGAAAGGCAGAAAACAACACTTTGATAGTTTGATATAACTTGAGAACGAATGCAAAAAACAGTCCACTCTAAGAACAGGCCGCTTGGACACTTTCAGAACAGCTCTGTTAATGACTGAAAACAGCTCTCGAAGAGATTGTTAAAAGAGATTCCGAAAACGAAACGTTGATCACTTTTGAGCAAAAGGCTGCACACACGCAATTCAAGTTGCTCTGATTGTCATTTAGAGTTACATTATAGGAGCATTCAGCAACAAGTCAAAATGTGCTCCAGAAAAGCAGAAAACAACACTGATAGAACTTGAGAACGAATGCAAAAAACAGTCCACTCTCAGAACAGGCTGCTTGGACACTTTCAGAACAGCTCTGTTAATGACTGAAAACAGCTCTCGAAGAGATTGTCAAAAGAGACTCTGAAAACGAAACGTTGATCACTTTTGAGCAAAAGGCTGCACAGACGCAATTCAAGTTGCTCTGATTGTCATTTAGAGTTACATTATAGGAGCATTCAGCAACAAGTCAAAATGTGCTCGAGAAAGGCAGAAAACAACACTTTGATATAACTTGAGAACGAATGCAAAAAACAGTCCACTCTCAGAACAGGCTGCTTGGACACTTTCAGAACAGCTCTGTTAATGACTGAAATCAGCTCTTTAAGAGATTGTCAAAAGAGACTCTGAAAACGAAACATTGATAACTTTTGAGCAAAAGGCTGCACACACGTAATTCAACATACTCTGATTGTCATTTAGAGTTACATTATAGGAGCATTCAACAACAAGTCAAAATGTGCTCGAGAAAGGCAGAAAACAACACTTTGATAGTTTGATATAACTTGAGAACGAATGCAAAAAACAGTCCACTCTAAGAACAGGCCGCTTGGACACTTTCAGAACAGCTCTGTTAATGACTGAAAACAGCTCTCGAAGAGATTGTTAAAAGAGATTCCGAAAACGAAACGTTGATCACTTTTGAGCAAAAGGCTGCACACACGCAATTCAAGTTGCTCTGATTGTCATTTAGAGTTACATTATAGGAGCATTCAGCAACAAGTCAAAATGTGCTCCAGAAAAGCAGAAAACAACACTGATAGAACTTGAGAACGAATGCAAAAAACAGTCCACTCTCAGAACAGGCCGCTTGGACACTTTCAGAATAGCTCTGTTAATGACTGAAAACAGCTCTCGAAGAGATTGTCAAAAGAGACTCTGAAAACGAAACGTTGATCACTTTTGAGCAAAAGGCTGCACACACGCAATTCAAGTTGCTCTGATTGTCATTTAGAGTTACATTATAGGAGCATTCAACAACAAGTCAAAATGTGCTCGAGAAAGGCAGAAAACAACACTTTGATATAACTTGAGAACGAATGCAAAAAACAGTCCACTCTAGGAACAGGCCGCTTGGACACTTTCAGAACAGCTCTGTTAATGACTGAAAACAGCTCTCGAAGAGATTGTAAAAAGAGACTCCGAAAACGAAACGTTGATCACTTTTGAGCAAAAGGCTGCACACACGCAATTCAAGTTGCTCTGATTGTCATTTAGAGTTACATTATAGGAGCATTCAGCAACAAGTCAAAATGTGCTCCAGAAAAGCAGAAAACAACACTGATAGAACTTGAGAACGAATGCAAAAAACAGTCCACTCTCAGAACAGGCGCTTGGACACTTTCAGAATAGCTCTGTTAATGACTGAAAACAGCTCTCGAAGAGATTGTCAAAAGAGACTCTGAAAACGAAACGTTGATCACTTTTGAGCAAAAGGCTGCACACACGCAATTCAAGTTGCTCTGATTGTCATTTAGAGTTACATTATAGGAGCATTCAACAACAAGTCAAAATGTGCTCGAGAAAGGCAGAAAACAACACTTTGATATAACTTGAGAACGAATGCAAAAAACAGTCCACTCTCAGAACAGGCTGCTTGGACACTTTCAGAACAGCTCTGTTAATGACTGAAATCAGCTCTTTAAGAGATTGTCAAAAGAGACTCTGAAAACGAAACATTGATAACTTTTGAGCAAAAGGCTGCACACACGTAATTCAACATACTCTGATTGTCATTTAGAGTTACATTATAGGAGCATTCAACAACAAGTCAAAATGTGCTCCAGAAAGGCAGAAAACAACTCTTTGATAGTTTGATATAACTTGAGAACGAATGCAAAAAACAGTCCACTCTAAGAACAGGCCGCTTGGACACTTTCAGAACAGCTCTGTTAATGACTGAAAACAGCTCTCGAAGAGATTGTAAAAAGAGACTCCGAAAACGAAACGTTGATCACTTTTGAGCAAAAGGCTGCACACACGCAATTCAAGTTGCTCTGATTGTCATTTAGAGTTACATTATAGGAGCATTCAGCAACAAGTCAAAATGTGCTCCAGAAAAGCAGAAAACAACACTGATAGAACTTGAGAACGAATGCAAAAAACAGTCCACTCTCAGAACAGGCCGCTTGGACACTTTCAGAACAGCTCTGTTAATGACTGAAAACAGCTCTCGAAGAGATTGTCAAAGAGACTCTGAAAACGAAACGTTGATCACTTTTGAGCAAAAGGCTGCACACACGCAATTCAAGTTGCTCTGATTGTCATTTAGAGTTACATTATAGGAGCATTCAGCAACAAGTCAAAATGTGCTCGAGAAAGGCAGAAAACAACACTTTGATATAACTTGAGAACGAATGCAAAAAACAGTCCACTCTCAGAACAGGCTGCTTGGACACTTTCAGAACAGCTCTGTTAATGACTGAAATCAGCTCTTTAAGAGATTGTCAAAAGAGACTCTGAAAACGAAACATTGATAACTTTTGAGCAAAAGGCTGCACACACGTAATTCAACATACTCTGATTGTCATTTAGAGTTACATTATAGGAGCATTCAACAACAAGTCAAAATGTGCTCCAGAAAGGCAGAAAACAACACTGATAGAACTTGAGAACGAATGCAAAAAACAGTCCACTCTCAGAACAGGCCGCTTGGACACTTTCAGAACAGCTCTGTTAATGACTGAAAACAGCTCTCGAAGAGATTGTCAAAAGAGACTCTGAAAACGAAACGTTGATCACTCTTGAGCAAAAGGCTGCACACACGCAATTCAAGTTGCTCTGATTGTCATTTAGGGTTACATTATAGGAGCATTCAACAACAAGTCAAAATGTGCTCGAGAAAGGCAGAAAACAACACTTTGATATAACTTGAGAACGAATGCAAAAAACAGTCCACTCTCAGAACAGGCTGCTTGGACACTTTCAGAACAGCTCTGTTAATGACTGAAATCAGCTCTTTAAGAGATTGTCAAAAGAGACTCTGAAAATGAAACATTGATAACTTTTGAGCAAAAGGCTGCGCACACGTAATTCAACATACTGTAGGAGTGACGGCAATAACTGGACGATGTAGTCGGTTTGCCGGTAGAAAAACAATCATGTGCTTTATTCTCACTCTCTGCATGCGTACTGACAACAACAACATTCATCCATCTTTGTCCCACTTATATCCCGTCATATCACCCGCTAAGCAACCTGGGTGATTGAGTAAACACAAACATATCAACAGTGCTTTGTACAGGCTGGAACGCCGTGAATTACGAATACTCTGCTCACTAACGAGCGGTCACTACACACGTCCCCCCAGAATTCACAAGAACCGGCCCCAAAAAACGGTCAGGGACTCTGATAACTCGCCCAAAGCGACTCTGGCGCCCTTGAGCAGGCACAGGAGACCGAGGCAGGGGAAAAACAACAGGCGGACGTTTGGCCGGCCTCGGACGGCAGGGCAGGGGGTCTGCAGGAGCTAGGGTCGGGACTGTTTTAACAGGGGGGCGACCGCGGCGGGGCGGGTGGGCCACCTCGATGGGACGGTCCAAGTCCAGATGAGCTGGCTTAAGGCGATCCACCGAGATGCGTTCCTTACTACCCCCCATGTCGATAATAAAGGATTTGTCGCCTGTCTCCACGACCCGGTAGGGACCATCATAGGGCGGTTGCAGAGGGGCTCGATGGGCGTCTTGGCGGATAAAGACATACCCCGCTGCCTTCAGATCAGGCGGGACACGTACCTTAGGAACGCCATGGCATGAGGTAGGGATCGGCCGGAAGGACTTGGCCTTGTCCAGCAGCGCACTTCGCTGTTCTGGTGCTGACCAGGGGACCGTAGCACAGGGGAGGAAATCCCCCGGAACCCGGAGGGGTTGGCCGTACACCAGCTCAGCAGAGGACGAAAGGAGGTCCTCCTTAGGTGCAGTACGGAGTCCCAGCATCACCCAAGGAAGCCTGTCGACCCAGCCGTCGCCCCGGAGATCGGCTTTAAGGGCAGCCTTCATGGACCGGTGAAAACGTTCACACAGGCCATTGGCCTGTGGGTGGTAAGCCGTAGTGCGGTGGAGGGAGACACCCAGCTGCTGAGTAATGGAAGTCCATAAGCCAGAAGTGAACTGGGCCCCCCGATCAGAGGAAAGGTCTGAGGGGACCCCAAACCGGGAGACCCAGGTGCCGATGAATGCGCGGGCCACCTCAGCTGTGGTAGTCTCCGTCAGTGGGACGGCCTCTGGCCAACGGGTGGTCCTGTCCACCATCGTCAGAAGGTGAGTGTACCCCCTGGAGGCGGGAAGGGGACCCACCAGATCAATGTTGACATGGTCGAAGCGTCTTTCTGGGACCGTGAACCGCTCCAGCGGGGCCTTAACATGACGATGGACCTTCGCACGTTGGCATGGCACGCAGGTCTTGACCCACCCACCAATGTCAACCTTCATCCTGGGCCAGACGAATTTCGCCGCAATGAGGCGCTGCGAAGGTTTCCTGCCTGGGTGTGAGAGGCCATGTATGGCCTCGAAAACTTGCCGTCTCCATGCATGTGGAACCACGGGGCGCGGCTGCTCCATGGACACGTCACAAAGCAGCGTTGTGCCGTCGTCACTGAAGGGGATGTCCGCCAACTGGAGGCCAGAAACTTTAGTCCTGCATGCCTGGATGTCTGGGTCCGAAACCTGATCCGCAGCCATATGGGCGTAGTCGATGCCGAGGTGGACAGCCCCGATAGTGGCACGAGAGAGGCAGTCAGCTACAGGGTTGTCCTTCCCCGCCACATGCCGAATGTCTGTAGTGAACTCGGAGATATAAGCCAGATGACGCTGCTGCCTGGCAGACCACGGCTCCGACACCTTAGCCATGGCAAAAATCAAGGGTTTGTGGTCCACAAAAACTGTGAATGGACGAGCCTCCAGCAGGAAACGGAAGTGCCTGACTGCCAAGTACAGAGCGAGGAGCTCTCGGTCAAAGGTGCTGTATTTTTGCTCACTGGAGCGGAGTTGTCGGCTGAAAAATGCCAGGGGTTGCCAAACCCCCTTGACCAGCTGTTCATAAACGCCTCCAACGGCATAATCTGAGGCATCAGTTGTCAAGGCCACGGAAGCTTCAGGCACGGGGTGAGTCAGCATGGTCGCGCTCGCGAGGGCTTCCTTGGTGTCTGAGAATGCCTTTGACATTTCGTCGGACCATGCGATGATGTGCTTAGGGGTCTTGTCCTTGAGAGCCCCATACAGGGGTCGCATTAGGTGGGCAGCCTGGGGGATGAATCGATGGTAGAAATTCACCATCCCCAGGAACTCCTGTAAAGCTCTAATGCTGGTAGGGCGTGGGAGCTGCAGCACAGCGTCCACCTTTGATGGCAGCGGGACCGCCCCAGCAGTAGTGATGTGGTGGCCGAGGAAATCCATGGCAGGCAGTCCAAACTGGCACTTTGCTGGGTTGATGATTAATCCATGTTCCCGGAGGCGACTGAAGAGGAGACGGAGGTGGGATAGGTGCTCTGCCTTGGACGTGCTAGCTACCAGGATATCGTTTAGGTAGACAAACACAAAAGGGAGGTTGCCCAGCATGGCGTCCATCAACCTCTGAAAGGTCTGGGCAGCATTCTTGAGGCCAAACGGCATCCTCAAAAACTCAAAAAGTCCGAATGGTGTTATAACCGCTGTCTTGGGGACGTCCTGAGGGCTAACTGGCACCTGGTGGTATCCCCGTACCAAATCCACTTTAGAAAAAATAGACGCGCCCGCTAGATGGGCTGAAAAGTCTTGAATGTGTGGAACGGGGTAACGGTCAGGTGTGGTGACATCATTTAGACGCCGGTAGTCGCCGCACGGACGCCAGCCTCCGTTGGACTTGGGAACGAGATGGAGAGGCGAGGCCCAAGGACTGTCAGAACGGCGAATGATGCCAAGTGCCTCCATGGCTGCAAACTCCTCTTTCGCGATGGTGAGCTTGTGTGGGTCGAGGCGACGGGCCCTGGCATGCACTGGTGGGCCTTCCGTGGAGATGTAATGCATGACGCCGTGTTTGGTGGTAGCAGCCGAGAAGGTAGGTGTTGTGATGTCTGAGAACTCCAATAGAAGAGGAGAGAAATCGTCAGCCGGCGAGACAGCACTGGACAGCTTCATTGTGGCTGCGTCACTGCGCTCACATGACAAAGAGCCGAATGTCTCAGCGTTGACGAGTCGGCGGTTCCCCACGTCCACCAGGAGGCTGTTAGCGCAGAGAAAGTCAGCGCCTAAGAGGGGAGTAGACACTTTGGCCAACACAAAACTCCAGGTAAAACGCTGGTCAGCAAAACACAAACCCACAGTGCGCCTGCCGAAGGTAGCGATAGCACTGCCATTGGCAGCCTCAAGGGAGGGTCCTTGTTTCCCTGTTTTAATGTCTATTGCCGATACGGGCAGCACGCTCACCTGGGCACCTGTGTCACACAGAAAACGGCGGCCGGAGAGGGAGTCAGTGACGTACAGCAAGCCTGCAGAATGGCCGGCACCCACAGCTGCTAATGAGTGGCGGCCTGTGCGTTTCCCGACACACTGAAGTTGCATGGTGGTAGGCACTTCTTAGCTTTGTCCCCGAATTTCATATGGTAAAAGCACAACCCCGACGGCCTCACCCGTCGGGCCACAGCAGTAGCGGAGATGGAGAGTGGTTGGAACCCAAACTCATCCATGGTGGCTGTAAAACACTTCTTCCCAGCTGAGAAAAATATATCCGCTTCCTTGGCTAGCTGACGAAAGTCTGTTTTGATGGAATTAGCCATTGAAAAACGAACCTGGTCTGGTAACTGTTGCAGAAAAAGCTCTTTAAAAAGAAAACACGGCTGATGGTCGCCCAGCAAAGCTAGCATGTGGTCCATCAGTTCAGAGGGTTTCGTGTCACCGAGCCCAGGGAGAGAGAGGAGCTGGCGTGCACGTTCAGATTCAGACAAACAAAACGTATCTATGAGGTGCGCCTTCAAGGTAACATATTTGTGCTGTGCCGGTGGGTTTTCAATAAGACTCACCACTCTCGCTGCCGTTGAATTGGTTAAAGCTGCTACCACGTAGTAGTATTTGGTATGATCCACGGTAATATCCCTGAGGGCGAATTGAGCTTCAGCTTGTGCAAACCATGCGTTGGCATTTTGTTCCCAAAAAACGGGCAGCTTGAGTGAAACTGCGTTTGTTGTCATGTTCAAATGATCTCCGAAAACGTTCGAGAGAATGTCAGGGTCACCAATGTAGGAGTGACGGCAATAACTGGACGATGTAGTCGGTTTGCCGGTAGAAAAACAATCATGTGCTTTATTCTCACTCTCTGCATGCGTACTGACAACAACAACATTCATCCATCTTTGTCCCACTTATATCCCGTCATATCACCCGCTAAGCAACCTGGGTGATTGAGTAAACACAAACATATCAACAGTGCTTTGTACAGGCTGGAACGCCGTGAATTACGAATACTCTGCTCACTAACGAGCGGTCACTACAATACTCTGATTGTCATTTAGAGTTACATTATAGGAGCATTCAACAACAAGTCAAAATGTGCTCGAGAAAGGCAGAAAACAACACTTTGATAGTTTGATATAACTTGAGAACGAATGCAAAAAAACAGTCCACTCTAAGAACAGGCCGCTTGGACACTTTCAGAACAGCTCTGTTAATGACTGAAAACAGCTCTCGAAGAGATTGTCAAAAGAGACTCTGAAAACGAAACGTTGATCACTTTTGAGCAAAAGGCTGCACACACGCAATTCAAGTTGCTCTGATTGTCATTTAGGGTTACATTATAGGAGCATTCAACAACAAGTCAAAATGTGCTCGAGAAAGGCAGAAAACAACACTTTGATATAACTTGAGAACGAATGCAAAAGACAGTCCACTCTCAGAACAGGCTGCTTGGACACTTTCAGAACAGCTCTGTTAATGACTGAAATCAGCTCTTTAAGAGATTGTCAAAAGAGACTCTGAAAATGAAACATTGATAACTTTTGAGCAAAAGGCTGCGCACACGTAATTCAACATACTCTGATTGTCATTTAGAGTTACATTATAGGAGCATTCAACAACAAGTCAAAATGTGCTCGAGAAAGGCAGAAAACAACACTTTGATAGTTTGATATAACTTGAGAACGAATGCAAAAAAACAGTCCACTCTAAGAACAGGCCGCTTGGACACTTTCAGAACAGCTCTGTTAATGACTGAAAACAGCTCTCGAAGAGATTGTCAAAAGAGACTCTGAAAACGAAACGTTGATCACTTTTGAGCAAAAGGCTGCACACACGCAATTCAAGTTGCTCTGATTGTCATTTAGAGTAACATTATAGGATTATTCAACAACAAGTCAAAATGTGCTCGTGAAAGGCAGAAAACAACACTTTGATAGTTTGATATAACTTGAGAACGAATGCAAAAAACAGTCCACTCTAAGAACAGGCCGCTTGGACACTTTCAGAACAGCTCTGTTAATGACTGAAAACAGCTCTCGAAGAGATTGTCAAAAGAGACTCCGAAAACGAAACGTTGATCACTTTTGAGCAAAAGGCTGCACACAGGCAATTCAAGTTGCTCTGATTGTCATTTAGAGTTACATTATAGGATTATTCAACAACAAGTCAAAATGTGCTCGTGAAAGGCAGAAAACAACACTTTGATAGTTTGATATAACTTGAGAACGAATGCAAAAAACAGTCCACTCTAAGAACAGGCCGCTTGGACACTTTCAGAACAGCTCTGTTAATGACTGAAAACAGCTCTCGAAGAGATTGTCAAAAGAGACTCCGAAAACGAAACGTTGATCACTTTTGAGCAAAATGCTGCACACACGCAATTCAAGTTGCTCTGATTGTCATTTAGAGTTACATTATAGGATTATTCAACAACAAGTCAAAATGTGCTCGTGAAAGGCAGAAAACAACACTTTGATAGTTTGATATAACTTGAGAACGAATGCAAAAAACAGTCCACTCTAAGAACTGGCCGCTTGGACACTTTCAGAACAGCTCTGTTAATGACTGAAAACAGCTCTCGAAGAGATTGTCAAAAGAGACTCTGAAAACGAAACGTTGATCACTTTTGAGCAAAAGGATGCACACACGCAATTCAAGTTGCTCTGATTGTCATTTAGAGTTACATTATAGGAGCATTCAACAACAAGTCAAAATGTGCTCGAGAAAGGCAGAAAACAACACTTTGATAGTTTGATATAACTTGAGAACGAATGCAAAAAACACAGTCCACTCTAAGAACAGGCCGCTTGGACACTTTCAGAACAGCTCTGTTAATGACTGAAAACAGCTCTCGAAGAGATTGTCAAAAGAGACTCCGAAAACGAAACGTTGATCACTTTTGAGCAAAAGGATGCACACACGCAATTCAAGTTGCTCTGATTGTCATTTAGAGTTACATTATAGGAGCATTCAACAACAAGTCAAAATGTGCTCGAGAAAGGCAGAAAACAACACTTTGATAGTTTGATATAACTTGAGAACGAATGCAAAAAACACAGTCCACTCTAAGAACAGGCCGCTTGGACACTTTCAGAACAGCTCTGTTAATGACTGAAAACAGCTCTCGAAGAGATTGTCAAAAGAGACTCTGAAAACGAAACGTTGATCACTTTTGAGCAAAAGGCTGCACACACGCAATTCAAGTTGCTCTGATTGTCATTTAGAGTTACATTATAGGATTATTCAACAACAAGTCAAAATGTGCTCGTGAAAGGCAGAAAACAACACTTTGATAGTTTGATATAACTTGAGAACGAATGCAAAAAACAGTCCACTCTAAGAACAGGCCGCTTGGACACTTTCAGAACAGCTCTGTTAATGACTGAAAACAGCTCTCGAAGAGATTGTCAAAAGAGACTCCGAAAACGAAACGTTGATCACTTTTGAGCAAAAGGCTGCACACACGCAATTCAAGTTGCTCTGATTGTCATTTAGAGTTACATTATAGGATTATTCAACAACAAGTCAAAATGTGCTCGTGAAAGGCAGAAAACAACACTTTGATAGTTTGATATAACTTGAGAACGAATGCAAAAAACAGTCCACTCTAAGAACAGGCCGCTTGGACACTTTCAGAACAGCTCTGTTAATGACTGAAAACAGCTCTCGAAGAGATTGTCAAAAGAGACTCCGAAAACGAAACGTTGATCACTTTTGAGCAAAAGGCTGCACACACGCAATTCAAGTTGCTCTGATTGTCATTTAGAGTTACATTATAGGATTATTCAACAACAAGTCAAAATGTGCTCGTGAAAGGCAGAAAACAACACTTTGATAGTTTGATATAACTTGAGAACGAATGCAAAAAACAGTCCACACTAAGAACAGGCCGCTTGGACACTTTCAGAACAGCTCTGTTAATGACTGAAAACAGCTCTCTAAGAGATTGTCAAAAGAGACTCTGAAAACGAAACGTTGATCACTTTTGAGCAAAAGGCTGCACACACGCAATTCAAGTTGCTCTGATTGTCATTTAAAGTTACATTATAGGATTATTCAACAACAAGTCAAAATGTGCTCGTGAAAGGCAGAAAACAACACTTTGATAGTTTGATATAACTTGAGAACGAATGCAAAAAACAGTCCACTCTAAGAACAGGCCGCTTGGACACTTTCAGAACAGCTCTGTTAATGACTGAAAACAGCTCTCGAAGAGATTGTCAAAAGAGACTCCGAAAACGAAACGTTGATCACTTTTGAGCAAAAGGCTGCACACACGCAATTCAAGCTGCTCTGATTGTCATTTAGAGTTACATTATAGGAGCATTCAGCAACAAGTCCAAATGTGCTCCAGAAAAGCAGAAAACAACACTGATAGAACTTGAGAACGAATGCAAAAAACAGTCCACTCTCAGAACAGGCTGCTTGGACACTTTCAGAACAGCTCTGTTAATGACTGAAAACAGCTCTCGAAGAGATTGTCAAAAGAGACTCTGAAAACGAAACGTTGATCACTTTTGAGCAAAAGGCTGCACACACGCAATTCAAGTTGCTCTGATTGTCATTTAGAGTTACATTATAGGATTATTCAACAACAAGTCAAAATGTGCTCGTGAAAGTCAGAAAACAACACTTTCATAGTTTGATATAACTTGAGAACGAATGCAAAAAACAGTCCACTCTAAGAACAGGCCGCTTGGACACTTTCAGAACAGCTCTGTTAATGACTGAAAACAGCTCTCGAAGAGATTGTCAAAAGAGACTGAAAACGAAACGTTGATTACTTTTGAGCAAAAGGCTGCACACACGCAATTCAAGTTGCTCTGATTGTCATTTAGAGTAACATTATAGGATTATTCAACAACAAGTCAAAATGTGCTCGTGAAAGGCAGAAAACAACACTTTGATAGTGTGATATAACTTGAGAACGAATGCAAAAAACAGTCCACTCTAAGAACAGGCCGCTTGGACACTTTCAGAACAGCTCTGTTAATGACTGAAAACAGCTCTCGAAGAGATTGTCAAAAGAGACTCTGAAAACGAAACGTTGATCACTTTTGAGCAAAAGGCTGCACACACGCAATTCAAGTTGCTCTGATTGTCATTTAGAGTTACATTATAGGATTATTCAACAACAAGTCAAAATGTGCTCGTGAAAGGCAGAAAACAACACTTTGATAGTTTGATATAACTTGAGAACGAATGCAAAAAACACAGTCCACTCTAAGAACAGGCCGCTTGGACACTTTCAGAACAGCTCTGTTAATGACTGAAAACAGCTCTCGAAGAGATTGTCAAAAGAGACTCCGAAAACGAAACGTTGATCACTTTTGAGCAAAAGGCTGCACACACGCAATTCAAGTTGCTCTGATTGTCATTTAGAGTTACATTATAGGATTATTCAACAACAAGTCAAAATGTGCTCGTGAAAGGCAGAAAACAACACTTTGATAGTTTGATATAACTTGAGAACGAATGCAAAAAACAGTCCACTCTAAGAACAGGCCGCTTGGACACTTTCAGAACAGCTCTGTTAATGACTGAAAACAGCTCTCTAAGAGATTGTCAAAAGAGACTCTGAAAACGAAACGTTGATCACTTTTGAGCAAAAGGCTGCACACACGCAATTCAAGTTGCTCTGATTGTCATTTAAAGTTACATTATAGGATTATTCAACAACAAGTCAAAATGTGCTCGTGAAAGGCAGAAAACAACACTTTGATAGTTTGATATAACTTGAGAACGAATGCAAAAAACAGTCCACTCTAAGAACAGGCCGCTTGGACACTTTCAGAACAGCTCTGTTAATGACTGAAAACAGCTCTCGAAGAGATTGTCAAAAGAGACTCCGAAAACGAAACGTTGATCACTTTTGAGCAAAAGGCTGCACACACGCAATTCAAGCTGCTCTGATTGTCATTTAGAGTTACATTATAGGAGCATTCAGCAACAAGTCCAAATGTGCTCCAGAAAAGCAGAAAACAACACTGATAGAACTTGAGAACGAATGCAAAAAACAGTCCACTCTCAGAACAGGCTGCTTGGACACTTTCAGAACAGCTCTGTTAATGACTGAAAACAGCTCTCGAAGAGATTGTCAAAAGAGACTCTGAAAACGAAACGTTGATCACTTTTGAGCAAAAGGCTGCACACACGCAATTCAAGTTGCTCTGATTGTCATTTAGAGTTACATTATAGGATTATTCAACAACAAGTCAAAATGTGCTCTTGAAAGTCAGAAAACAACACTTTCATAGTTTGATATAACTTGAGAACGAATGCAAAAAACAGTCCACTCTAAGAACAGGCCGCTTGGACACTTTCAGAACAGCTCTGTTAATGACTGAAAACAGCTCTCGAAGAGATTGTCAAAAGAGACTGAAAACGAAACGTTGATTACTTTTGAGCAAAAGGCTGCACACACGCAATTCAAGTTGCTCTGATTGTCATTTAGAGTAACATTATAGGATTATTCAACAACAAGTCAAAATGTGCTCGTGAAAGGCAGAAAACAACACTTTGATAGTGTGATATAACTTGAGAACGAATGCAAAAAACAGTCCACTCTAAGAACAGGCCGCTTGGACACTTTCAGAACAGCTCTGTTAATGACTGAAAACAGCTCTCGAAGAGATTGTCAAAAGAGACTCTGAAAACGAAACGTTGATCACTTTTGAGCAAAAGGCTGCACACACGCAATTCAAGTTGCTCTGATTGTCATTTAGAGTTACATTATAGGATTATTCAACAACAAGTCAAAATGTGCTCGTGAAAGGCAGAAAACAACACTTTGATAGTTTGATATAACTTGAGAACGAATGCAAAAAACACAGTCCACTCTAAGAACAGGCCGCTTGGACACTTTCAGAACAGCTCTGTTAATGACTGAAAACAGCTCTCGAAGAGATTGTCAAAAGAGACTCCGAAAACGAAACGTTGATCACTTTTGAGCAAAAGGCTGCACACACGCAATTCAAGTTGCTCTGATTGTCATTTAGAGTTACATTATAGGATTATTCAACAACAAGTCAAAATGTGCTCGTGAAAGGCAGAAAACAACACTTTGATAGTTTGATATAACTTGAGAACGAATGCAAAAAACAGTCCACTCTAAGAACAGGCCGCTTGGACACTTTCAGAACAGCTCTGTTAATGACTGAAAACAGCTCTCGAAGAGATTGTCAAAAGAGACTCTGAAAACGAAACGTTGATCACTTTTGAGCAAAAGGCTGCACACACGCAATTCAAGTTGCTCTGATTGTCATTTAGAGTTACATTATAGGATTATTCAACAACAAGTCAAAATGTGCTCGTGAAAGGCAGAAAACAACACTTTGATAGTTTGATATAACTTGAGAACGAATGCAAAAAACAGTCCACTCTAAGAACTGGCCGCTTGGACACTTTCAGAACAGCTCTGTTAATGACTGAAAACAGCTCTCGAAGAGATTGTCAAAAGAGACTCTGAAAACGAAACGTTGATCACTTTTGAGCAAAAGGCTGAACACACGCAATTCAAATTGCTCTGATTGTCATTTAGAGTTACATTATAGGATTATTCAACAACAAGTCAAAATGTGCTCGTGAAAGGCAGAAAACAACACTTTGATAGTTTGATATAACTTGAGAACGAATGCAAAAAACAGTCCACTCTAAGAACAGGCCGCTTGGACACTTTCAGAACAGCTCTGTTAATGACTGAAAACAGCTCTCGAAGAGATTGTCAAAAGAGACTCCGAAAACGAAACGTTGATCACTTTTGAGCAAAAGGCTGCACACACGCAATTCAAGTTGCTCTGATTGTCATTTAGAGTTACATTATAGGATTATTCAACAACAAGTCAAAATGTGCTCGTGAAAGGCAGAAAACAACACTTTGATAGTTTGATATAACTTGAGAACGAATGCAAAAAACAGTCCACTCTAAGAACAGGCCGCTTGGACACTTTCAGAACAGCTCTGTTAATGACTGAAAACAGCTCTCGAAGAGATTGTCAAAAGAGACTCTGAAAACGAAACGTTGATCACTTTTGAGCAAAAGGCTGCACACACGCAATTCAAGTTGCTCTGATTGTCATTTAGAGTTACATTATAGGATTATTCAACAACAAGTCAAAATGTGCTCGTGAAAGGCAGAAAACAACACTTTGATAGTTTGATATAACTTGAGAACGAATGCAAAAAACAGTCCACTCTAAGAACTGGCCGCTTGGACACTTTCAGAACAGCTCTGTTAATGACTGAAAACAGCTCTCGAAGAGATTGTCAAAAGAGACTCTGAAAACGAAACGTTGATCACTTTTGAGCAAAAGGCTGAACACACGCAATTCAAATTGCTCTGATTGTCATTTAGAGTTACATTATAGGATTATTCAACAACAAGTCAAAATGTGCTCGTGAAAGGCAGAAAACAACACTTTCATAGTTTGATATAACTTGAGAACGAATGCAAAAAACAGTCCACTCTAAGAACAGGCCGCTTGGACACTTTCAGAACAGCTCTGTTAATGACTGAAAACAGCTCTCGAAGAGATTGTCAAAACAGACTCCGAAAACGAAACGTTGATCACTTTTGAGCAAAAGGCTGCACACACGCAATTCAAGTTGCTCTGATTGTCATTTAGAGTTACATTATAGGAGCATTCAGCAACAAGTCAAAATGTGCTCCAGAAAAGCAGAAAACAACACTGATAGAACTTGAGAACGAATGCAAAAAACAGTCCACTCTCAGAACAGGCCGCTTGGACACTTTCAGAACAGCTCTGTTAATGACTGAAAACAGCTCTCGAAGAGATTGTCAAAAGAGACTCTGAAAACGAAACGTTGATCACTTTTGAGCAAAAGGCTGCACACACGCAATTCAAGTTGCTCTGATTGTCATTTAGAGTTACATTATAGGATTATTCAACAACAAGTCAAAATGTGCTCGTGAAAGGCAGAAAACAACACTTTGATAGTTTGATATAACTTGAGAACGAATGCAAAAAACACTCCACTCTAAGAACAGGCCGCTTGGACACTTTCAGAACAGCTCTGTTAATGACTGAAAACAGCTCTCGAAGAGATTGTCAAAAGAGACTCCGAAAACGAAACGTTGATCACTTTTGAGCAAAAGGCTGCACACACGCAATTCAAGTTGCTCTGATTGTCATTTAGAGTTACATTATAGGAGCATTCAGCAACAAGTCAAAATGTGCTCCAGAAAAGCAGAAAACAACACTGATAGAACTTGAGAACGAATGCAAAAACAGTCCACTCTCAGAACAGGCCGCTTGGACACTTTCAGAACAGCTCTGTTAATGACTGAAAACAGCTCTCGAAGAGATTGTCAAAAGAGACTCTGAAAACGAAACGTTGATTACTTTTGAGCAAAAGGCTGCACACACGCAATTCAAGTTGCTCTGATTGTCATTTAGAGTAACATTATAGGATTATTCAACAACAAGTCAAAATGTGCTCGTGAAAGGCAGAAAACAACACTTTGATAGTTTGATATAACTTGAGAACGAATGCAAAAAACAGTCCACTCTAAGAACAGGCCGCTTGGACACTTTCAGAACAGCTCTGTTAATGACTGAAAACAGCTCTCGAAGAGATTGTCAAAAGAGACTCCGAAAACGAAACGTTGATCACTTTTGAGCAAAAGGCTGCACACACGCAATTCAAGTTAATCTGATTGTCATTTAGAGTTACATTATAGGATTATTCAACAACAAGTCAAAATGTGCTCGTGAAAGGCAGAAAACAACACTTTGATAGTTTGATATAACTTGAGAACGAATGCAAAAAACAGTCCACTCTAAGAATAGGCCGCTTGGACACTTTCAGAACAGCTCTGTTAATGACTGAAAACAGCTCTCGAAGAGATTGTCAAAAGAGACTCCGAAAACGAAACGTTGATCACTTTTGAGCAAAAGGCTGCACACACGCAATTCAAGTTGCTCTGATTGTCATTTAGAGTTACATTATAGGATTATTCAACAACAAGTCAAAATGTGCTCGTGAAAGGCAGAAAACAACACTTTGATAGTTTGATATAACTTGAGAACGAATGCAAAAAACAGTCCACTCTAAGAATAGGCCGCTTGGACACTTTCAGAACAGCTCTGTTAATGACTGAAAACAGCTCTCGAAGAGATTGTCAAAAGAGACTCCGAAAACGAAACGTTGATCACTTTTGAGCAAAAGGCTGCACACACGCAATTCAAGTTGCTCTGATTGTCATTTAGAGTTACATTATAGGATTATTCAACAAGTCAAAATGTGCTCGTGAAAGGCAGAAAACAACACTTTGATAGTTTGATATAACTTGAGAACGAATCCAAAAAACAGTCCACTCTAAGAACAGGCCGCTTGGACACTTTCAGAACAGCTCTGTTAATGACTGAAAACAGCTCTCGAAGAGATTGTCAAAAGAGACTCTGAAAACGAAACGTTGATTACTTTTGAGCAAAAGGCTGCACACACGCAATTCAAGTTGCTCTGATTGTCATTTAGAGTTACATTATAGGATTATTCAACAACAAGTCAAAATGTGCTCGTGAAAGGCAGAAAACAACACTTTGATAGTTTGATATAACTTGAGAACGAATGCAAAAAACAGTCCACTCTAAGAACAGGCCGCTTGGACATTTTCAGAACAGCTCTGTTAATGACTGAAAACAGCTCTCGAAGAGATTGTCAAAAGAGACTCTGAAAACGAAACGTTGATCACTTTTGAGCAAAAGGCTGCACACACGCAATTCAAGTTGCTCTGATTGTCATTTAGAGTTACATTATATGATTATTCAACAACAAGTCAAAATGTGCTCGTGAAAGGCAGAAAACAACACTTTGATAGTTTGATATAACTTGAGAACGAATGCAAAAAACAGTCCACTCTAAGAACTGGCCGCTTGGACACTTTCAGAACAGCTCTGTTAATGACTGAAAACAGCTCTCGAAGAGATTGTCAAAAGAGACTCTGAAAACGAAACGTTGATCACTTTTGAGCAAAAGGCTGCACACACGCAATTCAAATTGCTCTGATTGTCATTTAGAGTTACATTATAGGATTATTCAACAACAAGTCAAAATGTGCTCGTGAAAGGCAGAAAACAACACTTTGATAGTTTGATATAACTTGAGAACGAATGCAAAAAACAGTCCACTCAAGAACAGGCCGCTTGGACACTTTCAGAACAGCTCTGTTAATGACTGAAAACAGCTCTCGAAGAGATTGTCAAAAGAGACTCCGAAAACGAAACGTTGATCACTTTTGAGCAAAAGGATGCACACACGCAATTCAAGTTGCTCTGATTGTCATTTAGAGTTACATTATAGGAGCATTCAACAACAAGTCAAAATGTGCTCGAGAAAGGCAGAAAACAACACTTTGATAGTTTGATATAACTTGAGAACGAATGCAAAAAACACAGTCCACTCTAAGAACAGGCCGCTTGGACACTTTCAGAACAGCTCTGTTAATGACTGAAAACAGCTCTCGAAGAGATTGTCAAAAGAGACTCTGAAAACGAAACGTTGATCACTTTTGAGCAAAAGGCTGCACACACGCAATTCAAGTTGCTCTGATTGTCATTTAGAGTTACATTATAGGATTATTCAACAACAAGTCAAAATGTGCTCGTGAAAGGCAGAAAACAACACTTTGATAGTTTGATATAACTTGAGAACGAATGCAAAAAACAGTCCACTCTAAGAACAGGCCGCTTGGACACTTTCAGAACAGCTCTGTTAATGACTGAAAACAGCTCTCGAAGAGATTGTCAAAAGAGACTCCGAAAACGAAACGTTGATCACTTTTGAGCAAAAGGCTGCACACACGCAATTCAAGTTGCTCTGATTGTCATTTAGAGTTACATTATAGGATTATTCAACAACAAGTCAAAATGTGCTCGTGAAAGGCAGAAAACAACACTTTGATAGTTTGATATAACTTGAGAACGAATGCAAAAAACAGTCCACTCTAAGAACAGGCCGCTTGGACACTTTCAGAACAGCTCTGTTAATGACTGAAAACAGCTCTCGAAGAGATTGTCAAAAGAGACTCCGAAAACGAAACGTTGATCACTTTTGAGCAAAAGGCTGCACACACGCAATTCAAGTTGCTCTGATTGTCATTTAGAGTTACATTATAGGATTATTCAACAACAAGTCAAAATGTGCTCGTGAAAGGCAGAAAACAACACTTTGATAGTTTGATATAACTTGAGAACGAATGCAAAAAACAGTCCACTCTAAGAACAGGCCGCTTGGACACTTTCAGAACAGCTCTGTTAATGACTGAAAACAGCTCTCGAAGAGATTGTCAAAAGAGACTCCGAAAACGAAACGTTGATCACTTTTGAGCAAAAGGCTGCACACACGCAATTCAAGTTGCTCTGATTGTCATTTAGAGTTACATTATAGGATTATTCAACAACAAGTCAAAATGTGCTCGTGAAAGGCAGAAAACAACACTTTGATAGTTTGATATAACTTGAGAACGAATGCAAAAAACAGTCCACTCTAAGAACAGGCCGCTTGGACACTTTCAGAACAGCTCTGTTAATGACTGAAAACAGCTCTCGAAGAGATTGTCAAAAGAGACTCCGAAAACGAAACGTTGATCACTTTTGAGCAAAAGGCTGCACACACGCAATTCAAGTTGCTCTGATTGTCATTTAGAGTTACATTATAGGAGCATTCAGCAACAAGTCAAAATGTGCTCCAGAAAAGCAGAAAACAACACTGATAGAACTTGAGAACGAATGCAAAAACAGTCCACTCTCAGAACAGGCCGCTTGGACACTTTCAGAACAGCTCTGTTAATGACTGAAAACAGCTCTCGAAGAGATTGTCAAAAGAGACTCTGAAAACGAAAC